>NC_056726.1:1165759314-1165873967 GCF_019279795.1 Protopterus annectens
TATTTATAACTGAGCAAGCTAAGCTTGTAACCAAAATGTACCATTCCCTGCAGACACCTAGAAACTACCAGCAAATGAAAAAAATATGTTTAATGTAGGAAGAAGGGACGCAGTGAAAATAGTTTGATAAAGCTATAATCAGATGGGCCACAACCAAGTGGATTAGAATGTCAGGGGTAATGTGTGGCAGAAGAATGCCAAGGAAGCTAACACATAAGGTGCAAAAAAACACTGGAGCGATCACTGCTCCTGTATGGTACAGAAAGCTGGGCAGTCAAAGCAGTACAACTGAAGGAACCAGAGGTAATGGAAGTGAAATGCCTGAGACAGGAGGTAGGATGGACACTATGGGAAATATGATGAAATGACAACATCACAACAGAACCAACGTAGCTCCAATTGCAGAGAAGGTCAAAGAGAACATATTACAGTGGTTTGGGCACCTGTCCAGGAAAGAAGAAGACATCCTTTTGAAGAAGATTTGGGACAGACAGGAAGAAGACTAGAGGAAGCAAGGACGTCAGGCAAAAATATGGCTGAACTGTATGAGAAGACCTGCAACAGTCAGGCATGACCGCCAAAGAAGTTAGGAGAGTTACACTGAATCAGGAAAGGTAGCAACAGTTGATGCAACACCCCAACCCAATGTAGAAAAATGGAAGTAGGAGGCTGAAGATTATTTGATGATGATGATGATGATGACTGTATCTAATAAAATGTGCTTTTTAAAGAAACTTTCAAGCAATGAAAATGTAAGTGGTGAGCCTTTTAGAAATATGATCTCAAAGTAATGTCATCCTTGTGCCTCTGTGTCATGACTAAGTTAACTAAATGCACAGAAGTTATGTCTATGAGCATCAAATCAATGTGTTCTCATAGAGGTAAGAAAGAATATGCAAGGCTTCTCTGCAGACACTGTTGGGTAAAGTTCTGCACGTTGTATCTTTAGTTCCTAAGCTTATATATGATGCTGTAATAGAGCAAGATTCTCTTAGGTGCTAGGCACTGTGGAATGGTCAGTGAGGAGAGCACAGTTGAATTTTTTGTGCCTTAAAAATACTTCATATAAAAATGGTTTCAGAGCAGCAGCAGCCTCACATATTATATAAAACACTTAATTATGAGTACACACCTACTAAGAAATGGGAAGGGTAACAGTAGGCTGCTACATAACTAAGAACACACAGTTTTGAATACACTTGGTAAGAATGGGGAAAGGCTGAACAGTAGCTGATTCAACCAGTCCCCTGGGCCAGTACTATGAACCATCATTCCACCCCCCCCCAGCTCTTCAAGTGAAGAGTAACTGATTGGCTTATATCAGTTAGATCTACACCCCCTACTCTTGCACTGAAGACCCCCAAAAATGGATGTCTTTCTACTTACAAACCAACCAGGTGGTCATATGCATGCATGCCCCCATCCCTCCTAATTCAGTGATTCATAGCTTCATAGGCAGGTACTAGGCTATTGGCCCTAGGGCCTATATAAGCCTAGCCAAAAAGGTACCCTGACTTTTGCCACCCAAGAATATTATTCTCCTGTGCCTGTTGAGCAGAGCCACAGAAGTGATCCCCAGGGTGAATTTCCTATCTCCCATCCAATCATCAAGATTTTTCTTGAAGAATCCTAATGAGGAGCTTTGTTTGATATAGACAGGTAGTTTGTTTCAGAGTATGGGAAGTCTCCGGGACAGTAATCTATCCATCCAGCATGTTCTGTTTATCGTGGTGACAAGGTTTACGTTTAGGTTAGGGCTGCGCAGTGGTGCAGTGGTTAACGCTGTCACCTCACAGCAAGAGGTTCTCCGGTTCAATTCTCGGCTGGGGTGCCTTCTGTGTGGAGTTTGCATGTTCTCCCTGCGTTTGCGTGGGTTTCCTCCGGGTACTCCGGTTTCCTCCCACATTCTAAAGACATGCTTCTGGAGCATTTCTCCCCGGGCCTCCGCTGAAAACAGGATCTGTGGAACCTAGTCGGACTTTCCCGGTCAACAAATATAAAAAAAATATATATATATTTTTCTTCCTATTTTCATTTTTTACTCTAATCATTTCTCTTTTCTAATGACACAAATACAGTATACCTTTAATTTTGTTTTTGAAAGATTTTTTGCATATGGTTTATTGTGCTGTTATTTTATTTCTGTTCCTGTAACAAGTTCATAACTGTATAAAATAGAATATTTCATTTTATGTATTAGTTCTTGTAAATAGATCTATTGTAATCTATTTTAATGTTGTTATTGTTAATAAATCTATTGTAATTTTGATCATTCTTCTATGAGTATAAGAACTTTTGGTGCATTTCTCCTCAGGTCTTCACTGAAAATGGGCCCCTGGCTCATGTGGACCAACCTAGTTAACAAATAATAAATAAAGAAAAAATGAAAGAAAGAAAGAAAGGGAGAAAGAGACATCGGGATCAATGGATCGAGCTCAGCCAACACTTTCCACCTAGGGAGCTATCCCCTCTTGCCACACCCTAACTACACTATTAGGGAAAGGCAACAGCTGTCTGACACACTCTTAAAAATACATAGTCCTATTAACTTCAGAAGACACTAACATCTGACTTTGTCTAAATGGCAGAGGAAAAGCTGCACATTACCAGAAAAATCAAGTGTTGCTGTAAGATATCACTACAGAAAGTGATGGGAAAAATGTGTGTTATCAGACAAACCAATTTGTTAAATTAGTGAAAGAGGTAACAACACAGACTGGCATGAAAGAATTGTTAGTACATGATATGGAAGGTTGTCAAAGTATTGAAAAATGCCTGTGTGGAGAAAAAAATGAAAAAAAAAAAAAGACCATGATGATAAACTCATTCAGAAAAGAAAGTCAACTTGAACAGGACCCTAGGTTACCCTTTGTAAGGGCAAAACAGAGGGTTTGTCAGACACAAGAATCTCAACAGCAGGTTCTTGGAGATGCAGAAGGTAAAAAGGCAAACGTAAAGAAATTACCAAAAGCTGAAAAAAATGCTATCGTGAGTTAGTTTTTGTAAATGAAGAAATAGAGGAAGAAGGGTGTGTATGAGAAGAATATGACAAACTCTAGAATGTCACGAGAAATGCAAGAGACATGTCCCATTCAGTGATATGTATACTTTCAACCAATTGTGATTTTGATCATTTATTTTATTGCTTTTGTTTAATAATAAAGTCGTGCTGAGAGCACGTCCCATTTTCAGTGGTGACCTAGGGTGAAATGCTCCAGTTTACAGAGCAGAAGGCATTTATTCAAGATTTGCATAATAAATGTACATACGTACAACAGTAATGCTATGACAGTTAAAAAATAATAAATGTACATACATAGATTAATAAATGAACATTTACAGAATACTGCTAACAGTTAATGAAAACATGACAGTTAAATGAAGACTGTGAAGACTGGGTGAAGGTGAGTGAAGGCTGCCAGCTTAGCCAGATAGAATTTTGGAGATAATTCTGTCTTGTCTAAATATTAATGTAAACCACAGGCTGTTGTCTTAAATGGTAAAAATAGTGTTACATGTGGAACTGGAAAATAATGTAACAACAGTACACTCTACTGACCAAGTAAAGCATGTTGTGACCCTTTAATGTTAAAACTCAGAGCCAGTAAGTCTAGAGTGAGCTATCCTGCCTATTGTTTTAAGGCCAGAGTTAATGGCCAGAAGATGCATGCATAAATATCCTTTATTGCACTGGTTTCTGCCCAGAGGTGAAGAACGTAATTATTTTTTTAGCTTTCAAAAATGGAGGGAAATATGTGAAACCTAATTGTTTTTTTTTAATGTTTTTGATGTATTTATATAAGAGGTTAATATGCTTGTTATTATGCGTCTGGTGAAGTAATTAATGTTAGGAAAGCGAACAAACCAAGTCAGGATACCAACTAAGAACTGTTTAAAACAGAGTAAGAACTACACTGAGTCAAAAAATTAAAGTAAGCACTTTCGTTTACTGAAATTAGCAAACTTCATCACACAAATCAAAAACAAAATACATCAAAACTTATATAAGCTTTCAAATTAAAAACCTCAGCTTTGGCCGGCTAAGAACTTGCTGTATTCAACTGGACGTATAAGAGAATTTAAGTACCTTTATCTGCACTTTTTTCAAAAAATACAGTATTTAAATTGATTTTAACTGTGTTGCAGGAATATTAACTGAACTGGAAGTTAGTCAGTGTTTGCTGAATTTTGTTATTTGCTAGTAATTACAGGTGTGGGGGTAGCCACATTCTTTGATTTCCTGTCCTTGCCTATTTAAGTGGTACAGTGTGAAATATTTTCTGCTTAAAAACCTCAGCTTTGGCCGGCTAAGAACTTGCTGTATTCAACTGGACGTATAAGAGAATTTAAGTACCTTTATCTGCACATTTTTTTCAAAAGAATACAGTATTTAAATTGATTTTAACTGTGTTGCAGGAATATTAACTGAACTGGAAGTTAGTCAGTGTTTGCTGAATTTTGTTATTTGCTAGTAATTACAGGTGTGGGGGTAGCCACATTCTTTGATTTCCTGTCCTTGCCTATTTAAGTGGTACAGTGTGAAATATTTTCTGCTTAAAACCTCAGCTTTGGCCGGCTAAGAACTTGCTGTATTCAACTGGACGTATAAGAGAATTTAAGTACATTTATCTGCACTTTTTTTTCAAAAAAATACAGTATTTAAATTGATTTTAACTGTGTTGCAGGAATATTAACTGAACTGGAAGTTAGTCGGTGTTTGCTGAATTTTGTTATTTGCTAGTAATTACAGGTGTGGGGGTAGCCACATTCTTTGATTTCCTGTCCTTGCCTATTTAAGTGGTACAGTGTAAAATATTTTCTGCTTGAAAACCTCAGCTTTGGCCGGCTAAGAACTTGCTGTATTCAACTGGACGTATAAGAGAATTTAAGTACCTTTATCTGCAGCTTTTTTTTCAAAAAAAGACAGTATTTAAATTGATTTTACCTGTGTTGCAGGAATATTAACTGAACTGGAAGTTAGTCAGTGTTTGCTGAATTTTGTTATTTGCTAGTAATTACAGGTGTGGGGGTAGCCACATTCTTTGATTTCCTGTCCTTGCCTATTTAAGTGGTACAGTGTGAAATATTTTCTGCTTAAAAACCTCAGCTTTGGCCGGCTAAGAACTTGCTGTATTCAACTGGACGTATAAGAGAATTTAAGTACCTTTATCTGCACTTTCTTTTTTCAAAAAATACAGTATTTAAATTGATTTTAACTGTGTTGCAGGAATATTAACTGAACTGGAAGTTTTGACTCTGCTCTTCAGTTAGTCCCACCCACCCTCCCTGTTTTTGTTTTGGTGTTAATCTTAGTGGCCTTGAAACTGCCCGCCCCTCTTGTAAATTTGTGTTTGGATACTCCTTCTGGGCCCATCTCATTTGCTCACTCAACTGAGTGCAGTGAGATCATATTCTGATTTCAGGCACTCCTACTCTGTACAAAGAGAGCATCTGGGAAACAGAAAAAAAAAAAAAACTTAAGCTTGTTTCCTGCCTTTCCTGTTAAGTGGTATAGACTATTTGTAGGCTTCTGAGCCCCCAAGCCATTCTGTGTTGGAGGGAAGCCTTCTAGCTTAGTTTTTTTTTTCTTATAACTAGCCAGTTTTCTAGTTTCAGCGCTCAAATCTGTTTCTTTGATCTCAGCACTTGTTCAGAAAAAAAAAAAAAAATCATCTGCTTTTACTGTACTTGTGTTTCTACCTACTTTATTTTACTTTTGCATCATCTTAAAAGTACTCAATTGTATTTATTACTGCTTGGTGTAACTCATTCTAAGCGTTTTGGTTTAAACACTTGGGCTTCGGACCAGTTGTTTTGCACTGAGAGGGTTTGTGGTCTGCACTTTAGTGGCAGAACAGGTAGCTTACATCCTTCTAGGTTGGGAACTGCTGATTGAGGGCTCAGTGTCTGTTATTCTAAAAGTGTATTAATTCTGGTTTAAGCACTTGGGCTTTCAGGCCAGTTATTTTACATTAAGAGGGTTTGTGGTCTGCACTCTTGTGGGAGGAGAGGCTGGACTCTGCCCTTCTGAGCTGGGAATTTCTGGTTAAAGGCTTATAGTGCATGCATATCTGAACTGCTTCTTACTGAAGTTGGTGCGCCTTGTTTGCTGTGGCATAGACTGGATTCGGGCCTGCTGGATCTAGCTTTGTTTGTGTAACTTGAGCACTAATCCAGACATTCTCTAAAGTATTCAATTGTATTTATTACTGCTTGGTAGTAACTTGATTAAAGTGTAGCTATCATTCCAAGTCTTTTGGATTAAGCACTTGGGCTTCAGACCAGTTGTTTTACATTAGGAAGGTTTGTGGCATGCACTGTGGTGGCAGGACAGGTAGCTTTCATCCTTCTAAGTTGGGAACTGCTGATTGAGAGCCCAGTGTCTGTTATTCTTAAAGTGTATTAGTTCTGGTTTAAGCACTTGGGCTTCAGGCCAGTTATTTTACATTAAGAAGGTTCGTGGTCTGCACTCTTGTGGGAGAAGAGGCTGGACTCTGCCCTTCTGAGCTGGGAATTTCTGGTTAAAGGTTTATAGTGCCTGAATATTTGAACTGTATCTTACTGAAATTGGTACACCTTGTTTGCTGTAGCATAGACTGGATCCAGGCCTGCTGAATCTAGCTTTGTTTATATGCTTGTTGTTTGTTTGCTTGTTATTTCCCTGGAACGCTAATTCCACCTAATACGCGGCTTCTCAGTGCTTCTGTGGATCACTAGTGATATCTGCATTGCTTACTGTACTTATTTCCTTGTTTCACTTGAAAGAAAGTTACTGTTTGTCGTTTTTGCATTTAAGTTACCTGTAACACATTGCACTTAAGTTACCTGACACTTGCTCACTAAAGTAATTATATAAGTCAGCACTAAAAATTAAAAGCACTACACCCTCACTCCCCACTGGCCCTTGTTTTCAATTATTAAGGAATTCCCAATATTATTCTAGCATGTCCAAAGGTCAGTTGTCAATCTCCTCTCCGGTCCAGCTGGTGAATCTGGGAATCTTGAGGCAATGTTACAACTGCCTCATGTACACAGACAACCCTCTCCTCCTCCCAACAAATTCCAACACATGTGAGAGATACAACCATATAGCCAAACTGGAGGCTAAGCTCTCTCAACTCAGTACTGGCATAACCAGTCAGGAGGAGAAGGAAACCACACTCACTCCAATTCCAGTCTCACATAGACCTACCACGACAGCAAACCAAACACATAATCACACAAAAACATACTGAGGCTCTAAATAAAGATCTGCCTAAGCAGCAGAGACCTCCAAAGCAGACACCCAAGCAACCGCTACCCCAAAACAAAACACGTGCAACACATATCTCACAAAGCCAGTGTGCCGAACAGTCACAGCCCTTAAGACTAAACAACACACCTGATACACTTGTAATAGGTGACTCTAACGTCAGGCACACTGAAGTCCCGCTCACCAGGCTGAACAAGGAGAGGGTCACGGTGAGCAGCCTGTCCGGTGCTAGGATCCGCCACATAACACAAGCACTCAGGTCACTCCAAGGCAAGTACAAATATGACTCAGTCATTGTCCATGCTGGTGTGAATGGCCTGAGATGTACCTCCCTGGACTACATGAAAAGAGACATAAAGGAGCTCTCTGAGCATGTAGCCCAGGCCGGTATGACCCTGACCTTGAGTAGCATCTTACCCTCACCAAGAATGATGCCACAATATGAAGACAACATGATCAATTTCAACAATTGGCTTAAGTACTGGTGTCATTCAAAGGGGATCCAATGCCTGTCAGCTTGGGATGATATGCTCGACAAGCCACGATGCTTCGCAAGGGACGGCTTGCACCTGTCACCCCTGGGCTTTTGGATATTGGCAAAGGCTCTTGCTACCCCCATAGTGCCTTTTTTAGGCAAGGCTCAAAAGACAAACCCACCTCCATAGGTATCACAAGGGATAAGAAACTAAGAGTAATGCTACTCAATGCCAGAAGTCTAAACCTCAAGATGCACGCACTCGAAACTCTCCTTAGCATGGAGAACATCGATATATGTGCAGTAACAGAAACCTGGTTCAGGGCTCCCGAGAGCACCCCAGCACTACCAGGTTATACCTCATACCATGCTTTTCGGCCTCAAAACTTGGACCGAACCACAAAAGGAGGGGGAGTATCGATATTCATCAAAGATACCCACACCTCCAGATTGGTGGCAAAGCACGAAGCATCAGAGACTATCCATGTGCAACTAACAGTGGGTAAAACTGCCTTCCAGTTTATAACCTGCTACAGACCACCCTCCCAAACCCAGGAACCCCACTCGGCCTTCCTGAGAACACTGGAAAATATGAAGGTCTCTCCAAACACCATTATATTGGGCGACTTCAACTACCCAAACATAGACTGGGAGCATTACTCTAGCTCCAACACCCTAGCCCAAAGGTTCCTAGAATTTATAAACTCAAATGCTATGGAACAACTTGTTACCACTCCCACAAGAGGGAAAACATACTGGACCTGATCATCACCAACATGGGGACTCTATGCTCCAGACCAGAAGTGTATCCCTCACTGGTAAGATCAGACCATAAACTAATCTCACTGGATATTCACATCCCGACCCCAGCCCCTGCCCAGAAAACCACAGTGAAAAACTTCTCTAAAGCAAATTTCACACTCCTCAAAACTGAGGTGGAATCCTTCAAAGCCCCTGGGCATGTGGAAAATATGGCCCAGACCGCAGAATCCTTTATAAACGCATTCTATGAACACCTTCAGGAATGCATGGATCATGTGATCCCAAATAAAACCAAGACCCAATCCTCCAAAGGCAGACGTCCTGTCTGGTGGACCCCAGCCATAAACAAACTATACAATAGAAGGAGGAAGCTACTAAATGATAGAGCAAAATCCCAAAAAGGGAAGGCATCACTGATCAGTGTTAGCAAAAAACTATGGGCACTCATAAAATTGTCTAAGGCCAGCTTCGAGAGAAAAATTGCACAGGACACTAAGGATAATCACAAGGCTTTCTTTAGTTATGTTAGGAACCTGGGTGGTAATTCCCAGATATGCTCAGAATTAGTCCAAAATGACATAAAATACACTGAACCCACAGACATTGCCAACATCCTAGCTGACAGGTTCAGCGCAAACTTCTCCCCCCCCCCACCAAAAGTGCAAATATCTATCCCAGCAGAGTGCTGCCCCCCTGACATCTCAGATGCTCAGGTAAGAGCCGCCCTCTCCAAAGCAAAAAACACAGCATCAATGGGACCAGACGGAGTCCCGGGCTGCGTCCTACATGCACTCCAAGAAGAGCTAAACCCAAACATAAAACTACTGTTCAATCTCAGCCTTACTACAGGATATGTGCCCAAAGAGTGGCTTACAGCAACAGTGGTCCCTCTCCATAAAGGTGGTGCCTCAACGGATCCTGGAAACTATCGCCCCATAAGCCTGACTAGCTTGGTCTGCAAAGCTATGGAAAGGATCATCATAGACCTCATAAATAGAGATATTGGGGACCTACAGACACTGGATCCTACCCAGTTCGGCTTTGTTAAGGGCAGATCCTGCCTCTTAAACCTGGTTGATTTCTTTGAAACAGTCACCAAGGCCATTGACGAGGGGAAGGTGGTCCACACAGCCTACCTGGACCTCTCAAAAGACTTTGATACAATACTCCACTTGGGCATTATAGATAAGCTCACCAGCTTAAATATAAACCCCTATGTCACTAGATGGATTGCAAACTGTCTCAAGGACAGAACCCACATGGTTAGAATTGCTGGAGCCATGTCAGACTCCAAACCAGTTACAAGTGGTGTCCCACAAGGCTCAGTCCTTGGACCTCTCTTGTTCGGTATATATTTCTCGGAGGTACAGGCCAACACGGAAGGACTGTGGCTGACCAAGTTCACAGATGACTGCAAACTGGGCGCGATAATAGACTCTCCAGCCGACACAAGCGTCCTCCAAAAGGGCCTCATAGAAACAGACAACTGGTGCCAGAGCCATGGCCTCAAGCTAAATGCCAAAAAGTGTATAGTCATCCCCTTTGGCAAAAACAAAGTGCACACAAATTATCACATAGGTGGTAATCCATTAAGTACAGAAGAAGTAATTAGGGACCTGGGGACCCAAGTTGATAGCAATATCTCATTTGACAACCACGTGGCCAAAGTGGTTAGAAAAACATTTTATATAGCCCACCTAATCATGAAGGGATTCACATCTAGATCAGGGGAGGTCATCGTGCCTCTTTACTCATCCCTCATCAGGCCCATAATTGAGTACAATGCCCCTTTTGGGATGTACCTTACCAGACACCTGCAGCAACTGGAAAGACCCCAAAAGTACCTCACCAAGAGGATCAAAGGGCTCAAACAGATGCCATATGCTGCCCGGTTAAAGAAACTCCAGCTCTACTCACTGGCATACTGCCTGTTTAGAGGCGATCTGTGCCTGACGTATAAAGCCATGTCCAACCCGGAATTAATGGACATGCTGCACCTCAGAAAATCCAAATCCCATTGAGCTACGCGCTCAAGAGACTTGAACCTCAGCACTGAAATAAATAGGAGATGCTGGAGGGACAGATTCATAACCCAGAGGCTCCCTTCACTCTGGAATAAAATCCCAGTCCAGGTTAGGCAGAGTCCCTCATTGACTCTCTTCAAGAGGAATCTTGATGAGTGGATGGGAGATCGTAGGTTTACCCCGGGTATCACTTCTGTGTCACTGTTAGACAGAGGCACAGTATACTAACCTTGAAAAAGGGCATAGCAAAATAAATTTAAAATGGGTGGCGAAAGCCATACACATTCTGGCTAGGCGTATAAATTCCCTAGGGCAGATAGCCTAGTATGAACCTATGAACCTATGAACCTATGACATCACTTCTTAATTGAATAAACTCCATTTAAAGTGCTAAATACTCTACCTAGTGCAGTAAAAACTTGTATACTCTAATTTAAAAATATGTTGTTATTAAACAATAAAATTAAAAACGAGTGCTTAACCATAAACACTAATACATCAATATTAAGTATATTATACACATATATAAATATGTAAAATATATATATATTTATTTTTCATCTGGTAAGCGCCCTCATTTTAAGAATGCTTCTGATAGAAACAGAATCATTCAAGCCCAGGGGAGCCAGAGCATTCAGTTTCAATTGCCAAATCAGTTGTTTTTCATCTAACTTCAAATCCATTGGCCCACCCCTAATGTTGTCAACAGTTTTTTCAATAACAAGGAAACTAAACCCATGTGTAGGACAAGAATTAATATGTCTGGCCAAAGCATTATTCAAGTTCATTTTCTCAATTGCATACATGTGTTCATAAATTCTATTTTTGAGGGGTCTTTCTGTTCTGTCCACATAAAAGGCAGGGCAATTCATGCAAGAACTCAAATAAACAACCCCTCTTGTGTTACAATTGAATTTGCCTTTGATATAATATTTTTTGTCATTGATAACAAAACAGTTAACAACTTTGATGTATTTGCACCAATGACAAGCCTCACATTTAAACATGCCACAATGTGGTAAATGGTATTTCAAGGATCCAGGAATGCTTTCAAATTCATACCTTTCCTAAATGCCACAAAGGGAGAATCTCCCACACTATTTCTAACTAAACTGTCATCCAAAAGAAAGCACCAATTCTTAGAAATGATTGATCAAAGTAAAGGGGCATTAGACTTTATTTGTCCTCTGAGTTTGATGACAGTGTTTTTATCCTGCTAGGTGCTGCTCCTCCTAATTTTTGCCATGATTTTCTTTCTCCTTTTATACAGCCTATTCATTTTGTGATTCCACCAGGGTGGCTTGTTTTTTGCGTTAGTTCTGTACCTCTTCCTGATGGGAACACCAGCCTCTATGCAGCTATTAACATGCTTGTACAGGGTTTCTGTGAACAGTTCTGCATAGTCAGCAGTGTTCTAACGGTTTATGGGGGCATGACATTTTGCCAGGAGGTTAGCCTTAGAATAGTTCTTGAACATTCCAGGTTTAGAATAGTTCTTGAACATTCCAGGTTTAGCTGAGTGTCCAAGTTTTATTTTTATTTCAAAGAACACAATTTGTGGTCTAACCTTACCAGGGAAGGCATTACAGTATGGAGTGTACAGCACTCTCCCATATTAGTGAGGAGCAGATCCATTATGGTTGTACCCTTGGTGTATTGACTATCTGGTCTTGGGAGTTTGTGTTTACAAAATCCAGGCGTCTCTGTGCATGTATGTTTGGTGTCATATAGGATTCCCAGTTAATAGTAGGGTAATTAAAGTCACCCATGAATATGGAATTGGGTTGGAAGGTTAATGTTTCTAATAAGTTAAATGGTATTTATTTATTGTAGTTACATTATTATTGTACAATAATATTATACATTACTGTAGTTACAAGCAGCTTGCTAAAGATTCAGAAGAAGTGAAGAGCTTTCTTTGATTTTCAGTTTTGAGATTTTTTTTCCTGAACTAAGAGGATACCTGTTCAGGGATCTGCACAGGGTGCACAGATGATAAAGTGAGAGGTGGCAGTAAAGCACTGCGAGTGCACTCCAGACAGCTATTCAGTTCTTTAAAGCTAATGCCATAGACCACTATGGTGAGTATAAAATGCATTATTTAATATAGAAACATAAAAACACTAATGCCTTTTTAAATAAGATTCAACAGGTTGAAAACTTTAACAGTGACTGCTCCCCTTGTTCATTTAAATATCTCTCTATCTATCTCTATCTATCTATCTATCTATCTATCTATCTATCTATCTATCTATCTATCTATCATCTATCTATCTATCTATCTATCTATCTATCTATCTATCTATCTATCTATCATCTATCTGTCTATCTATCATCTATCTATCTGTCTATCTATCTATCATCTATCTGTCTGTCTGTCAATCTATTTATCTATCATCTATCTATCTGTCTATCTATCTGTCTGTCTATCTATCTATCTATCTATCTGTCTAGCTGTCTGTCTATCTATCTCTGTCTATCTATGTCTATCATCTATCTATCTATCTATCTATCTATCTATCTATCTATCTATCTATCTATCTATCTATCTATCTATCTGTCTATCTATCTATATATCTATCATTTTACTAATCTATCTCTCTCTCTATCTATCTATCTATCTATCTATCTATCTATCTATCTATCTATCTATCTATCTATCTATCTGTCTATCTATCTATTTGTCTGTCTGTATATCTATCTATCTGTCTGTCTGTCTATCTATCTGTCTAGGTAGCAGTATAAAATAGTGCAGCAGAGATCACAGAATATTAAAATAAAAAGGATTTATGAATGGAACAAAAACATCTGGTTCATACTCTTTATATACACGTATATATGTGTATGTGAGTGTGTGTGTGTGCCTGTCTGTCTGTCTGTATGGGTGAAGAAACATGAGGTATATAAAGGATTGGTGCATAGTATTCTTCAATATACAAGTGACGTAATATAAAAGTTCATAAAGGACCTTTTTAGTCCCAAAGAGAAAAAAAAATTAAAAAAATAGTCTCTCATACCAATTTTAACATATTCCAAAATCCCTTTTTTCTATAGTTAATTTAAGCCTTTCCAAATTCCCTCAAAGATGAAAACCAAACCCTGTACTTTGTGAGGTAAGCACCTTAACCATTATTTCAACCTCCAACTCCAACAACCTTTCAAGAAGCTTCCTTCTTTCTGGATTCCTTATGTATGATCTCCAGAAACAAACCTCATGGCCATCCTCCTGACTGACAGGGCCGTTGCCTTCCTTTTTAAATCAATATCACATAATGATTGTCCATTAACAGCAACTTCAGTGGTTTAACCTCTCAGCTAATCCAAAATGTAGCCTACTGTCTTAGAGAAAAAATAATTCCTGCACTATTTACAACAATACTCAATATACATCATTGTTATTTATTCATCCATTTACCAGAAAAGTGAACTGGTCTGCTGACCGTTTTCAATCATGCCCTAGGCACATATCACAAACAGTAGTATAGACTAAATCGATATTTACAGTGTAAGCGTAGTATATATCAACTGGATTGGGTAACAAACAACTGTAGGTCATATATAGCACATATGTACAAGAGAAATAAAATGGGTATATCAAGCAGCTGAAAAACAGTTGTAGCATGTTTATATAAGGTAGCATTTAGGGTATAAAATATATTATATCATTCAGTAATGCACACATTTACAAAACAGTGTGTAACAATACAAGAGAGGATGAAATTTATGTATTTACTGTTTGTTCAACAAGTACATGGACTTGTCTATTGACACATTTTTAGTCAAGACCCAATCTCAAAGAGCAAGAAATATATCACGGACTTTCAATCAAAAATATTATATACAAAAGGAGTACAAAGCAAAATTCAGAACATAGTAAGGCTGAATACAGCCAGAGTAACATTAAAAAATCCAGAGTCCTTTGAAAGTAAAATATATAAAAAATGCAAGCTAAGATATGTTTAAAATACAGAGCAGTCATACATATAATACATAAACTCCTATATACATGTAAAATATTTGTGTATAAGATGCTACCTTTGGAGGCTGAGAGTTTCTTTTTAAATTCATTCTAGTGTTCATGATACTGCATGGTACATTACCTAACCACTTTCATGGTAGCAGCTGCAGGCAGATTCAGTAAAGAGATGTTATTTGAGTGCATCTTTGAAGCTTTTAATGGTTTCAAGGTTTTTTTGATGTTAGAAGGCAGATGGTTTCAGTTAGCAGGTCCCAGTCTAGAGAAGACTCATATACATCAGGTTGAAATAGAGGGTTTATTAGAGTGAAACTGTTGTCATGTGTACTTCTGAGTACATAAGGGGCGGTGTTCATAGTCACTTGTGCAAATGCAATAGCAGGTATTCCTGATGCTTACGAATGAGCATAACAAAGGTGCAGTTTCACAGAGTCCATTTACACCAATGTGCAAGGTTTAAAAAATAATAAGATGCAAATGAGAAGTGTTGCAAAGTTTACTATGCTAATAAGGTGGTTTTACACTTCATAGTCCAGCATCCCTGAGATATGTACATCCGTTGTTAAATGTGATGGCTGCCTTTGATATTGGAGTTGCAGTCATCAAACATGTTTGTACAAGTATGCAGAAACACTTCCTTGACACACAAATTATTTCTCTCAGCAACCCCCTCATTTGTTTGTATTAACAATTAAGTTTGTATTAAGCACTGAAATGACACAATAAATTATTTTGCACGGTGATCACTTCAGCAGTCTGACCACATATATACAAGCACTTCCCCCCTGACAAATTAATTATTTCCTCTAACGACTCCTTTGCTAACATTTCCTAGTATACAGAAGCATCAAAAAGGAAGCATTTATCCAAGCGGCCTCTTCAGTAATATGGTCAGGTATGCACAAGCACTAAAATAAAACATTTCACCAAAGTAACCCCTTCAGCAATATGCACTGATATGCACAAGCACCAAATGAAGCATTCACCCAGTCCAGGTACACACAAACACTAACATTAAACATTAAACATTCATCCAAGCAACCCCTTCAGTAAAATGTCTAGGTATAAACAAACATCAAAATTAAACATTTACCCAAGTCACCCCTTCCATTAAAAATGTCCGGGTATGTAGAAGCACCAACTCAGCTCACCACTGTGAGATTTACAGAAAAAGAAAAACAACAATGTTAACTTTGCTGTACTCTATAGGTAAAACCCCTTAATTTAAAAGGTAATTTAAGTTAGTTCTAAAAGTAAGTTCTATGGTTGCCAGTACAGGTCAGTCTTCGCTGAAAGGAACAGTGGAAGTAACCTTTAAATACTTATTTTTCTAAGGAGGGCAAGCTGCTTATGAGTAAGAAAGCCATTGACTATTACTGTATAACAGTTTCAACAAGCTTGAACTACATTATTAAATGGACTGCACTTTCCCTTTAGTAGTAGTACTGGCTGCATGCTCAATGATGCAGATTCATTTAACAGTTTATCTAGTGGCTGGATTGTCGAGCTTTATCTCTCAGGAGCAAATTACCTGGTCTAACCTTTGCTTAGCTTGCGATTTAAAACACATATTGGATGTTATTCCCTAAAAAATTCCTGTGAAATAATGTTACATCCGAATAACACCTCAAGGTGCATCTGCAGTTAATGCCTACTGACACCTCTAGGCATCAAATATTGCTTGCTCATATTTCATCAATAATTCCAAAACCGTGCTATGGACAAGATTTTAACAGATTTCATCTTCAAAACTTACACAATGGCAAACTCAACTGCATTAATATTTGACCTCTGTCTAGTGCAGATAAAGAGATATTGTGTTTATGATATTAATTTATATCAATATAATTTTCACATTTTTCTACATATATCAACAACTAAGTAACAAGACTCCTTAGCCTCATACAAAAGCTCTCAGCTAGATGAATAAAATGCTGATGTCAGTGTGTGTGTGTGTAACTTTAGTGGTTGCTGAGATAGTTTACAAAATATTACAAATGTAATAGTTACTGTGTTTACTGTGATTTATAAAATTCAGTTTAAGACCTAGAACCTAAAGAATACTACTACTATAAAAATAGTTTTGCTGAAAGGTTTGCCATTTATACTTCTTTCATAATCCCTATGGTTCCAGAGATATGAACATTTGTTTGAAATGTGAGAACATAACTTGATTCTGTCAGAAAACCTAAGCTCCGCCTAATGGAATTTATAGTGCAAACTTCCCGAGCCCCATTGGAGTGAATGAGCTAACCTACCACTGATGCAGCAGCATAATTCACAATCGTTTTGATTTAAATCAGGGAAGTCTATAACTGGTTCTGAAGTTAATACTTCCTTCAACAGTTTAAAAGCATTATTGACCTCTTTTGTCCATTTTACATCAAAGGGCATTGTTTTCATTGACAGATCTGAGAGACGGCATGCTATTGATGAAAAATGGGGGTGCAACTATTGTGTAGCTAACCCCAAGAATACCAATGTGTTAGCAGTCAGAAAACAGGGTTAATGCTGTGAGCTGTAGCTCATGTGATACGGAGTTTGATTCCCTCAGCCCTCATTTGACTACTATGTTACACTGAGCAAGTCACACAACCAGATGTTGCTTCAGGGTTGACCCTGAAAAGGGACTGTGCATCCAGTTGGACTTACCTGGTTAATAAATGGCTATTATTATTACTGCTGTCACTTGCTTCTTAGTGGCTTTCTCACTGCTTCTATATTTTCTTTCTGGGGTCTGACAATTCCTCTTCGTATTATAAATCTCTAAATTTGTTGCCTTTGTCATACCTAACTTGCACTGACTGTCAAACTTGTCAGTCTCATATAGTATACTACAGCCTGTACCTTAGACAGAGGGGAGGCCTGGTCCTCAGAATTCAAGATGATATCATCTAAATACCTGGCAGCATATTTGACATAGGGCTTAAGGAGACTGTCCATTAATCGTTGAAAGGTCACAAGGATACCCTTAGCTGAAAACAGAAGTATGATGTACTGGAATAGGCCCTCTCATTTTGAAAAAGGCTGTTTTTCCCCTTTTGTGGGATTCTGTCTTACTCCTTTGCCAGATATAAAGTGGGAAATGATACTGTGTTCGTGACATTTTTCCATTAGTTTATCTAGCCTAAGGCAACGAGGAGCTGCCAAACTTTGAAACTCTGCTCAGCTTCCTACAATCTTAAGCATTTTTGTACCTCCTTGTTTTTTTTTTTTCTTTTCTTTTACCTATTAGTTGACTAAGTAAGTCCACTAGACACAAATGTTTCATTTCAGGGACAACCCATGAACACTGCCTGCTTAAGAGACTTGCTCACAAAGCAGGGAAATTACCATGTAAGGAATCAAACCCTGCACCCTGGTTACAAAAAACAGCTCATTACAGATTAAAACTTTATAGATTGTATCTGAAATTACAGTATTTTGCAAGCTTTTAAGTCAAACTTATTTTTCCCTGGAATGGTTTCATTGTTGTGGTCAATCAGGTTTGTTCTGCTTTGTAGTTCTGAGAATAATTCCTTGCTTGTTAAAAGAAACTCTTGTTTCTGTCTCTTAAACTGCCTACCATCTACTTTTACTTCAGGCACAGAGGTTCACTTTCTTTCTCTGCCAGTTCTATCAGTTTCTGCCATTAAGTTACCTGCAGAGGTCTGTACTTATTTCTGTTTTCAGAAAGTTGCATAGTATATCTCTTCTGGTATTTTCTTACTAGCTCTTTTAGCCCTGTCGTTTGCATTATTTATTTTCCCCACTATTTCAAATGGATTTTGCATTTATTCAAAACTGTTTCCTGAAGCAAGGAACCAAAACTAACATCTGGCCAGTAGTTTTGAATTTCCTGGTTCGTTCCTGAATTCTTTGCATGTCTTCCTGTACAAAGGACATCATCACATTCAGCCTATCTTATAAGTTGATAGTATGTTCCATGACATTTGCAGATGGGATCCCCCCCCAAGTTTCTGATCGAACAGTCCACAAGCATACCTGCCATATAACTCAAACATGCTGATCCTTAGCGAAACCTGCTGTGTTTCTCTTATGGCACACAACACGTATGGTTAACTGGTTCCGGATCTTACCATCTTCCTCAATTACTTTTCTCAGCATCGATTTGAATGTACAGAGAAAACTATCTAACTAATGTGTCTGCCTGGAAATGGTACAATGAGGTTCTCAATTGCTTGACCTTAAAGAATTTGCAATGCTGTTGCATTATTTTGAAAGTAAATGGTGTACCTCACTTATTGAGTATTTCCTTAGGTATCCTTACTCTAGAAAATAATAAAAGTAACTCACTAGCTTTAGATTTAGCATTAGCCTTACACAGTAAGAAAACCATATGGTATTAAGCTGCATGGTCAAAATAATAAAACTGTGTTAAAACCCATTGCTATATTTTGCCTATGGCCCAGAAATGTCCATTACAGTACTTTCAAATGGCTCATCTATGATAGGCATTGGAAACAAATGATTTTAAAACCCGACTGAGGGTCTTCCTCTGGCATTCAGGGCATTGAGTACAGAAGTTTGCAACTTCTTTCATTATTCTTGGCCAATTAAACTTTTTTAGGATCCATGCTTTAGTCTTGTTCAATCCCAGTGTCCTCCTATTACATGACTCACTACTTGCCTCATAACTAAGTTTCCAAAGGTTTTGGACAGTAGTACTTGGCATACTGTTTCCTTACTTATTCTACACAACAAATCATTTGGTAGTTCAAAATATGGATAAGAAGTAGGAACGTTTTATTTACCTTTTCTACCTAAAATCCAGTTACATTTCTCTTGCTCTGCTGTGAGTGCCATCTCCTTATTGTGCTTTTTTTAAAGTTTGCTGTGAGCTTGGACGTAAGTAAACTCTCGAGTTTCCCCAGAGTCACTCTGTTGTGATGTACAAAGCACTGACACCTCTCCTTCTAGTACGGGCACTGGGTTCTGAGTTTTTAACTTTTAAGGAAGGCAGTTAATACCACTCTTTTAATGTCTTGATCCTATTGCTTTTAAATCTAATGCACTCTACCCTTATTCTTCTGTTTAAAGTTCATGTATTGTGTCTCCACAGTAAGTATATTAGAGTTCTGTTCAAAATTATCCTGTTTCTCACTGTACACTATGTTCTCCTGCTTTTGCCACTTTAGGTTACTGTCCCTCACAGGATGAGTGAACTCCACCCTTTCAATTAATTTTCTTTCTCTAGGTTGCTCTCCTTCTGTCTCAGCATGATTGAATACAGCCTTTCAATTTAGTTTTCTTTTCTTGGATGCTTCCACTCTAAAATAATTTAATTCAGTTTTATTTATTTTATTTTATTTATTGCTTGTAGATGGCTGTGTACTAGATCCTTTCCTTATTAGAGGTTTCTGTCTTAACAGTGACAGAAATTGGTTTAGAACTCTGAACAATTTTGTTTCTTTCTTTTCTGTACTAGTGAAGTTTTCTTATTGTTACATTTTGCTTTCTTAACACTTGCCTGCTATGTAGAATCCTTAGTTTCTTTAGCCTCCTGTTTTAGCTTGACAGAAAGACTAACATTTTTCTCAGGTGGTACAGTTCACTGAGTTTCTTTCTCTTGAAATATACTCTTCCAGTGAGTCAGTCCTTCACTTGTTCTGTTAGTCATTTCTTCTCTCTGTTCTTTATAATTTAAAGACAGGAATGACATTTCTTCTGTCTGCTTTGTAACATCCTCAGATTGGAATAATTCAGTGAATAATTCCCTCCTGGTTCTTTTGCACACTATAAATACCAGGTCTGACATACAGGTGTGGCTACAGGGGCATAAGGCCATCCGAAGCAACAGTTCCATCTGTTGGCAGACTGGGGAATGCAAGCATGATAAACATGTTGTCCATTACACTTGCATTTATCCTGTCAGATAAGAAGGATGAGCATTCTGGGCGACTAGCCTGCCAGGGATTTAAAGCTATTTTTAAAAGTGCAGCAATGCATGCCACTAGCACCACACATAGTGTCACATGCACATGAATTCAGGCTATACCTGCAATACAGCTCCACCTGTATATATAGGTAGGTAGGTGCTGTAGCCAGCCTTGCTTCCCATCATGTATGGCCAACAGTACCAAGTCCTACATACATGTGGAGCAGCTGTTTGTTAACATGCCCTATTGACTTTAATGGGATTCACCATTTTGTTAACCTTACACATTGGTAAATCTCACGGCATCACCAAAATTCTCTTGACTGCAGCAGCAGTAATCTAAAGCAGTTTCTCCATGGTCGTAGCAAAGGGACAAATACCAACATGCTCCATGAAACTTCCATTCCACACCACAGGACTGCTGTTTTCTCCAATGTCGTTAACATTTGCTCGGCTAATGTTTTCTTATGCAGTGGAAGGTATAACTCAGTGTCCTTTTTCGCATGGAAACAACTGCACCAAATATGGCCAATGTACCCCCTAAAGCAGTTTGAAATAATGCAGCAGAGATCACAAATTCATAAAAATAATGTGATTTTATTACACTGAAGGTGTAGATTTTCATATATATATATATATACACACACACACACACACACACACACACACACACACACACACATATATATATATATATATATAGATAGATAGATAAGGCAAAAAAAATATATAAAGACACTTTTTGCATTGGTCCCACATCCAAAAAACTCCCTTATAGCAGGCTTGAGCTACATCAGAGGTACTTCCAGCCAGCTTCCTTCTTTCTGAATTCCTGGTGAAGATATCTAGGCATCTGCAGGTTGTTCTACAATGTCTTCTCTTTTGCTGCTCTACATTTTCTACAACTGCTCTTCCAGGCATAAATTGCCCCCACATTGACAGGTTATCTTCTCTGAATAACAGGCATTACCCTCCTTTTGTATATAATATTTTATACTATTTTATGGAATAATTGTTCATTAACAAAAATTTCCATGAGATGCCTCTCTAGCTAATGCAAAAATACTGCTAACTTAAAGAAACTATACTATTTGCACTATTCACCCTATTTGTAATAACTTTCTATATACATTTCATGTAATTTTCATAATTTCCCTTCACTCTTCCAGCATTGTGACATTATATGGTAAAAACTGATTACCATGCTAATATATCCATATATCTATCTCCCTATCTATTTCTCTCTCCGTATCTTTCTATCTATATATATATATATATATAATATACATACAGATATAGATATAAATATATAGATATTAGATACAGATAGATGTATAAGGTCTATATTAAATCAGTGAATGCTTAAAAAAGTGAATTATGATTTATCAACCCTCTTTAAGTGAAAATTTGAAATCCCGAACACTCAAAACAATGTATTTTTTTTTCCAGGGAAAATAATTGCTGTTCTGAGTGTTCAGGATTTTAAGCTTTCACTTAAAAAGGGTTGATAAATCAACGTTCGCATAAATCAGTGTTCGCTTTTTTAAAAGTTCACTGATTTAATATAGACCCTATATATATATATATATATATATATATATATATATCTGTGTGTAGATATGTATAAATGTTTTATGGAATATCAGATGTTCACAAGAGTGACCATACTGAGAGGAATCAGTTTACAGCAAATCTAAAATTTATGAAAAAGTCAATTTATTTATCTGTTTATTTTTTGCAGTGGGCCAAGCCTCCTGTTCCCACGCACCCCCTGCTAATTACATATTCTAACTCAGAGATTCTACAACACCTGGGTGAGGACAAATTCACTTACCCCACTGCAATGTGAGTGCTCATGCTTTCAAACTGTTGTATATATATGTGTGTGTGTGTGTGTGTGTGTGTGTGTGTGTGTGTGTGTGTGTGTGTGTGTGTGTGTATGTGCACATGAGTGTGCATGTAGTGCAGTAGCATGCCATTAGTTGGAACTCACAAGAACTCATATCCATCCTGAATGTTGAGGGAATGATTTTGATTTAAATAATTTTGCATTCACTCATCCTGCTTAAAACAATACAGCATACAAATATCCACTCATGCCCTATATTGTGTTATAACTATCTCATTTCTTAATATCCTGATTGGTATGGAGATGCATGCTGTTCAGAATGATGAAAAACAGCAAGCAAAATATCACTCATATAAATGAAAGTATTACGTTCTCAAACATAGTCAAAATATGTCTTACAAGCCCAGGAATGATTCCTTTGTATATGTTTACAGTGTAATAGTTAAGCATTTTGAAAACTAGAGTTGTCAAGTCAGAAATGATCCATGCAGATAAGAGAAGTCCTAAAAGGGCTATGAAAAGGTAAAAATACTGCATTGTTGGGTCCTGACAATGTCCCTGGATGCAGCTTAAATAGCACAAAGCATAATTTAGCTACTCCCACAACAACACTGTTCAACCTCAGCCTCCATACAGGTTTTGTACCAAGTGAATGGACAGCAGCTGCGGTCATTCCCCTGCATAAGGGAGGACCTTCCACAGACCAGGCAATTACAGACCCATAAGTCTGACCAACCTCATATGCAAAGCCATTGAAAGACTTATCATGCAACTAATCAATAAGGCCACAGTGAAGCTCAAACACCAGATTAGTCTCAGTTTGGATTCATTAAGGGCAGGTCATGCTTACTCAACTCAGTTTATTTTTTTGAAAAAGTCAAAAAAGCTGTAGATGAAGGTATAACTATACATACCACATGCCTCGATCTGTTCAAAGATTTTGACACAATTCCTCACTCAGGCATAGTAGAAAAGCTATATAAACCCTGTGTCACCTGATGGATTGCCAACTGGTCACGGATAGTAGGATGCAGACAATCAAAGTAGGAGGTAAGAACCACATACCAGTGGAGTCTCCTAGGTTTCTGTGTTGGAACCATTCATGTTTGGGATCTACTTCTCTGAGATAAAAGCCAATACCAAAGGGCTACAGATGATTAAGTTTGCAGATGACTGCAAGCTAGGAGCAGCCAATAAATTCCAAAATGACAGGAAGTTTTGTTCCAAATATATAACTGGTGTCAAAATCATGGACTAAAACTAAATGCCAAAAAAATACATTATTGTATCCTTTGGTAAGTCAACAACCCTGGGGAGCTACTGCATTGACAATACACTCCCAAGATTTAACCAAGTTGTTTGAGATTACATAGACAGTTTTTCAACAGGTCTATATTAGAACATCGAATATTTAACAGTTTGAATTACTAAAAGTCGACCTTTAGTGATCAAACTGTTAAAACATTGAATGTTCAGAAAAAAAATAAAAACAAAAAAACAACAAAAAATAAAAAACTAAACGGTGTAGGCAGGGGGACAAGCCCCCCTGCACCCCCCACAAGGTGGGCTGCACCACCCCCACACCCCCCGCTACGTAAATATACCAACTCTGAGACCGCACTACATTGAAGTCAACGGAAATCTCCCCTTACGGAGATTTCTGTTTACTTGTTCGATGTTCTGCAGTTTCGCTATTCTCGTATCAACAATGTCAGATTCAACATTGTCAGCTTTCGAAAATTTAATATAGACCCTTTTCCAAATAATTTGTCCATTGTCATAAGAACGTCCTTCTATACTGCACAGCTTATAAATAAAGAGATTGTGTCTAGATCTAGCGGTGTCATTGTCCCCCTTTAATCAGCAGTCTCAATAATCAAACTGCATTCCCTGGAAGCTTTCGTCACGTTGGAGAATGCTGACATCTGCACAGTCACAGAAACATGGTTTACAACCACAGAAAGCATCCCGGCTGTACATGGCTATAACACCTATCATAGGTCCAGTTTACTCACTGAACTTGGGCGAGGTAAAAGAGGAGGTGTATCTGTCTACATAAAGGATAATCTCATCTCAAGATTGGTCAAACTATATGACATGCTAGAACTACTCCATGTCTAACTATCTTTCAGAAAATCCATTACCATATTTTTGCTAGCTACAGGTCACCCTCCACGAAGCAGGAAACTCATACATCATACCTGAAGTAACTAGAATCATTCACCAACCATCCCAATACCATACTCATGGTGATTTTAACTACACCTCCATTGATTGGGAGGTATACATGACCACTAATACAGGCATAAAGATGCCTCAACTTTATGAATTCAAATAGCCTGGAGCAGTTGGTCTACACTCCCATAAGGGGAAGAAATATCGTAGATATGATACTCTCATACTCACAAATATGGAAGAGCACCCCCCCCACTGTGTGATGTCTTCATTGGTAAGATTACATCACAAAATGGTTTCACTGGAAATTAAGGTAAAACTAAAACCTCAACTGAACCCAAAGAACTTTAGAAACTTGTCTAAGGCAACCTACCCCTCTTAAGTTATTTCATAGATAGATTCCAAGCTCATCCAAATCAAAGAAAACACAGTACTGTGTGCAGAAAAGTGCATTAAAACCCTGTATTACAGCATAAACAACTTCATAGCAATGCTACTTTCAAGCCAAAATAAGCCCAGATCAAAACATAAAAGAAGCCTCCCTAGTGGGCCCCTGGTTTTAATATATTGCAGAACAAAAGGAAGTAAACCCTGTCAAAAAGTAGGAGGAAATGTGCACAGCAGAGCAATAAATCCTTCATTAGTTTAAATAAGTGGATCAAGGAACCAGTAAATTCTCTAAAAACTGACTTTGAGGTAAAGATAATCTCCGAAACTAAGGATAACCATGAGGCATTTCTCAGATATGTCCACCATCTTAAGGGCAACACTCAAGAATGTGCAGCATCTACTAAACCCAGCTGGCTGATATAACTAATCTGTTGGCTGATCAACTTCACTCACCCATCACCGCCAGTTCTCCCCAATGTAATACCCCACACCACTCCTTCAGTAATTATCACTACAGATCAGTTAGCCACAGGACTGTCCAAAGCTAAAAGTATGGAATCAGTTGGGCCCAACAATATGCCAGGTTGCCTGTTAAATAATTTGAATAGTCACCTGTAAGGCCCCAAAGGATCACAATTTAACCATTGTATCTGGACAGATTTTGTTCTGACAGAGTGGAGGACAGCTGCCTTCATACCCCTGAGTAAGAGGGAACTGTCAACTGACTAAGGTAACTACAGACCCATAAGTTTGACTAGTTTTGTTTGTAAGGCCATGGAAAGAATAATTATGCACCTGATAAACAAAGACATAGGAAACCTCCAAACGCTGCATCTGACCCAGTTTGGCTTTGTTAAGGGGATGTCATGACTGCAAAACCTGGTGAACTTCTTTGAGAAGGTCACTTAGGCCATTGATGAGGGTAAAACAGTGCACACCACTTAACTCAACCTGGCCAAGGCATTTGACACAATATCCCACTCAGGTATTATAAATAAACTCACAGAAATGGGCATAAATCCTATGTCACCAGATGGATAGCCAGTTGGATCAAAGGTAGGATACGTTTTTCAAAGTAGGTTACTCTAGTTCCAGCAAGAGGCCAGTTACTAGTGGCATGCCACAGGCCTCAGTGCTAGAACCACTCCTTTTGGAATTTACTTTTCAAATGCCAAGGCCAATGTGGAGGGCCTCTGGATGACAAAGTTTGCAGACGACTGCAAGCTGGGGGCAATCAGTGACTCCCCAACAACATAGATCTCCTTCAGAAAGGTTTAAATCTGCCCAAACCATGAACTGAAACTAAACGCAAAGAAAAGCATTATCGTACCCTTTGGGACAACAAATAACCCTGCTAACTACAACATTAATAACACATCCTAAGAGCTGACTCAGAGGTAAAGGATCTGGGTACCTAGGTAGATAGCAGCCTGAACTTCAACTGTCATGTATCCACAGTGGTAAGGAAGTCATTCTGTGTGGCACGACTTATAAGTAAAGGTACAGCATCCAGATCTAGCGAGGTTATAGCCCCACTGTATACAGCCTCATTAGACCAATAATTGACTACAACAAGAAATTCAGAATGTACTTTTCTAGACACCAGTTGGAGTGACCTTAAAGGTCCTTCACAAAGAAAATACAGGGTGTAAAAAGCATGTCCTATACGGATGGACTCTGTCTGTCTCCTATTGACTGTTAATGAATGACCTGTGTCTGACCTACAAGGCACTCACAAATCCACCCCTGATGGAGCTGCTGCATATTCATAAGACAAACAGTACAAGGGTCACCCATTCCAAGGATCTAAACCTAGTCAGTGTGTCAAACTGAAGATGCTGGAGAGATAGAATGTGTCAAACAGACTGCCACATCTTTGGAATAGGCTTCCTATTCAAGGGAAGCCGAGTCCTTCTACGGCCCTATTTAAGGCCAATCTGGATCGAAGGATGGGGACTCATAAATTCACTCCTTGGGTGCTGCCTATCTCCCTTATGGATAGGGGCAATCTGTAAAATCGCTAAAACTACAAAAGGCATAATCACAAACCCAAAATTGAGTTATGGCTATTGAGCCATGTTCATAGGTTCATAGGTTCGTACTAGGCTATCTGCCCTAGGGCATTTATAAGCCTAGCCAGAGTGTATGTGGCTTACACCACCCCTTAGGATGAGAATACTACGCCCTTTTAGGGTTTAGTTTACTATGCCTCTGTCTAGTAGTGACACAGAGATGACCCCCGGGGTAAACCTACGATCTCCCATCCACTCATCGAGATTTCTCTTGAATAGAGTCAGTGAGGGGCTCTGCCTAACATGGACTGGGATTCTGTTCCAGAGTGTAGAGAGCCTCTGAGTTATGAATCTGTCCCTCCAGCACGTTCTATTTATTTCTGTGTTGAGGTTTAAGTCACTTGTTCTCGTGGCTCTGATGGATTTGGATTTTCTGAGGTGGAGCATGCCCATTAATTCAGGATTGGACATGGCCTTGTACGTCAGGCACAGATCACCTCTGAGTAGGCGGTATGTGACTGAATAGAGCTGGAGTTTTTTCAGTCGGGTAGCATATGACATATGTTTAAGACCCTTTATCCTCTTGGTGAGGAACTTTTGGGGTCTTTCCAACTGCTGCAGGTGTTGGGTGAGATACATCCCAAATGGGGCATTGTACTCAATCATTGGCCTGATAAGAGAAGAGTACAGGGGCACAATGACCTCTCTTGATCTAGATGTGAAACCCTTCATGATAAGGTGGGCAATATAGAAGGTCTTCCTAACCACTTTGGCAATGTGAGTGTCAAATGAGAGGTTACTGTCAACCTGGGTCCCTAGGTCCCTGATTACCTCTTCTGTACTTAATGGATTTCCGCCTATGTGGAAATTTGTCGGTACCTTGTTTTTCCCAAAGGGTATGACTATACATTTTTTGGCATTTAGCTTAAGGCCATGGCTCTGGCACCAATTATCTGTTTCTATGAGGCCTCTCTGAAGGATGTTTGTGTCCGCTGGAGTATCAATTATGGCGCCCAGTTTGCAGTCATCTGCGAACTTTGTCAGCCACAATCCTCCTATGTTTGCCTGTACCTCGGAAAAATAAATGCCGAACAAGAGGGGTCCCAGGACTGAGCCCTGTGGGACACCGCTTGTGACTGGCTTGGAGTCTGACATAGCTCCAGCAACTCTGACCCTGTGAGTTCTGTCCTTGAGCCAGTTTGCAACCCATCTTGTGACATATGGGTTTACATTTAAGCTGGTGAGTTTGTCTATGATGCCCGAGTGGGGTATTGTGTCAAAGGCTTTTGCAAGGTCAAGGTAGGCTGTGTGAACTGCCTTACCCTCATCAATGGCCTTAGTGACTGTTTCAAAAAAGTCGACCAAGTTCAAAAGGCAGGATCTGCCCTTGACAAAGCCAAATTGGGTAGGATCCAATGTCTGTAGGTCCCAAATGTCTTTGTTTATGAGTTCCATAATGATCCTCTCCATAGCTTTGCAGACCAGGCTCGTCAGGCTTATGGGGCGGTAATTTCCACGGTCCGTAGAAGCACCGCCTTTGTGAAGTGGGACCACTGTTGCCGTACGCCACTCTTTGGGTACGTATCCTGTGGTAAAGCTAAGATTAAACAGCAGCCTTATGTGTGGGTTTAGTTCCTCTTGGAGTTCATGTAGCACACAGCCCGGGACACCATCCGGTCCCATTGATGCTGTGTTTTTAGCTTTAGAGAGGGCGGCACTCACCTGGGCATCTGAGATGTTAGGGAGGCTACACTCTGCTGGGATAGTTATTTCTCCTTTTGGGGGGGAGGAGAAATTTGCACTGAACCTGTCTGCCAGAATGTTGGCAATGTCAGTGGGTTTAGTGTATTTTGTGTCATTTTGGACTAACTCTGAGCATATCTGGGAGTTTCCACCCAGGTTTCTAACATAGCTAAAGAAGGCCTTGTGATTGTCTTTTGTGTCATTTGCGATTTTTCTCTCAAAGTTGGGCTTGGATGATTTTATGAGTGATCGTAGTTTTTTGCTAGTACTGATCAGAGATGCCTTTCCTTTTAGGGATTTTGCTCTGTCATGTAGTAGCTTCCTCCTTCTGTTGTAAAGTTTGTTTATGGCTGGGGTCCACCAGACCGGTCGCCTGCCTTTGGGGAATGGGTCTTGGTTTTATTTGGGATTGCATGATCCATGCATTCTTGAAGGTGCCCATAGAAGGCATTTGCAAAGGATTCAGCAGTGTGGGTTGTGGTTTCCACTGGCCCAGGGGCCTTGAAAGATACCACTTCAGTCTTAAGAAGTGTGAAGTTTGCTTTTGAGAAGTTCTTCACTGTGGTCTTTTGTGCAGGGGGGGGGGCGGGATGTGGATTTCCAGTGAGATTAATTTATGGTCTGATCTTACCAAAGAGGGATGTACTTCGGTGTGGAGCATTTTGTCCCCATGTTTGTGATGATCAGGTCTAGTATATTGTCTCCTCTTGTGGGAATGGTGACTAGTTGTTCCATTGCATTTGAGTTTATGAATTCTAAGAACCTTTGGGCTAGGGTGTTGGGGCTTGAGTAATGTTCCCAGTCTATGTTTGGGTAGTTGAAGTCTCCCAAAATGATGGTATTTGGAGAGACATTCATACTCTCCAGTGTCTTCAGGAAGGCTGTGTGGGGTTCCTGAGTTTGAGAGGGTGGTCTGTAGCATACTACAAACTGTAAGGCAGTTTTGCCTATGGTTAGTTGCACCTGGATAGTCTCCGATGCTTCGTGCGTTGCCACTAACCTGGAGGTGTGGGTATCTTTGATGAAAATGGATACTCCCCCTCCTTTTGTGGTTCTGTCCAAGTTTTGGGGCCGGAAAGCATGATACGAGGTAAAACCTGATAGTGCTGGGGTGCTGTCAGGAGCCTTGAACCAGGTTTCAGTCACTGCACAGACATCGATGTTCTCCATACTGAGGAGGGCTTCGAGGGCGTGCATCTTGAGGTTTAGACTTCTGACATTGAGCAGCTTTACCCTTAGTTTTTTTCCACTTGTGTTTTCTAGGGAGGTAGGTTTGTCATTTGAGCCTTGCCTAAAAAAGGCACTATGGGGGTGGCAAGAGCCTTGGCCAATATCCGGAAGCCCAGGGGTGACAGGTGCAAACCATCCCTTGCGAAGCAGCGTGGCTTGTCAAGCATGTCATTCCAAGCAGACAGACACTGGATCCCCTTAGAATGACACCAGTAATTAAGCCAATTGTTAAAACTGATCATTTTGTCTTTGTACTGTGGCATCATTCTTGGTGAGGGTAAGATGCTGCTCAGGGTCAGGGTCATACCGGCCTGGGCTACATAATCAAAGAGCTCCTCTATGTTTCTTTTCATGTAGTCCAGGGAGGTACGTCTCAGGTCGTTCACACCTGCATGTACAATGACTGAGTCATATTTGTACTTGCTGTGGAGTGACCTGAGTGCTTGTGTTATGTGGCGGATTCTAGCTCCCGACAGGCAGCTTACTGTGACCCTCTCCTTGTTCAGTCTGGTGAGCGGGACGTCAGTGTGCCTGACTACGGAGTCACCTATTACAAGTGTGTCTGGCATGTTGTTTGGCCTTAAGGGCTGTGACTGTTTAGCACACTGACTTTGTGAACTATGTGTTGCATTTGCTATGTCTTGAGGTGGTGGTTGCTTGGGTGTCTGCTTTGGAGGCCTCTGTTGTTTTGGTAGATTTTTAATCAGCGCCTCCGAGTATGTTTTTGTGTGTTTATGTGTTTGGTTTGTAGTTGTGATAGTTCTATGTGAGACTGGGTTTGTGGTATGCGTGGTTACCTTCTCCTCCTGACTGGTCTTGCCAGTACTAAATTGAGAGAGCTCAGCCTCCAGTTTGGCTATATAGTTGCATCTCTCGCATATATTTGTATTTGTTGGGAGGAGGAGAGGGTTGTCTGTGTACATGAGGCAATTGTAACATTGCCTCAGGATTCCCAGATTCACCAGCTGAACAGGAGAGGACGCTAGCAACTGACCCTTCGACATGCTAGAAATAGTGAAAAAGATTGCTGTGTAACTGAGTCAGAAAGGACCTATAGGGAAATGGGTACTCAACAGAATTTAGGTGAATGAAGTACTTTTCATTTGTTTAAGAGTGCTTTACCTGTATACAAAATGCTTTAGGAGCAAGTGCTGAGCTTTTCAGATAGAGTATAGGCTGTTTAGATTGCAAGTAGAACAGTTCTAAGGGAAAAATTGAAGAGCAGACTTGGCGGAGCCAGAAAAAGTTTAACCTTGTTTAACCGGCGCTGCGCTATGCGCACGACCGCGCAAAGCCATGCAAACACGGATTTTAAGCAGTGAACTACAAAAGAGCTAGGAATGGTCCCAAACAACCAATTACTAACAGCTTCTTGTGCTGAGGTCACTTCCCCCAAGGATAGGTAGGCTGCTCAAGGCTCCCCACTCCCACTGGTGAGCAAAGAAACTTCCTTTTATCCAAGTAAGGTAATGGACAACACAGGAACTACACCACAGCCCAGAATACAGCAATGCCTGTATACTGGTCTAAACTAGTCGAGAAAGGCGGGAAAACAAGGAATATTTTTTTGTTTTTTTTGTTTTTTTTTTGCAGAAATACACAGAAAATGCAGAGACAGTGATAAATTAGTTACATAGGCTAGCACACTTTAGTGGGCAGCCTCCACAGTTCAATTAAACAAACAAACAAGCAAACTTTCGACTAAATTCGACTAAATGTAACTTTAAGTGCAATTTTTAAAATAAATGCAGTAATCAGTAAAAAAAACAGTTCAGGCTAGTTTAAAGTAAGCAGCAGAAGCTATTTTCAGTGAAAAAAAAAGCAAAGATACTTAAATCTAGAAGGTAGTCACTTTTTTGAGTTCCTTGCTGCTAGGACCACTCTGTAAACCCACGTGGAGCTTGTCTGAGCAGTATAGCCAGAAAAAAACGTCCAGAGGCGGATTTTAAGCAGTGAACTACAAAAGAGCTAGGAATGGTCCCAAACAACCAATTACTAACAGCTTCTTGTGCTGAGGTCACTTCCCCCAAGGATAGGTAGGCTGCTCAAGGCTCCCCACTCCCACTGGTGAGCAAAGAAACTTCCTTTTATCCAAGTAAGGTAATGGACAACACAGGAACTACACCACAGCCCAGAATACAGCAATGCCTGTATACTGGTCTAAACTAGTCGAGAAAGGCAGGAAAACAAGGATTATTTTTTTGTGTTTTTGTTTATTTTTTGCAGAAATACACAGAAAATGCAGAGACAGTGATAAATTAGTTACACAGGCTAGCACACTTTAGTGGGCAGCCTCCACAGTTCAATTAAACAAACAAACAAGCAAACTTTCGACTAAATTCGACTAAATGTAACTTTAAGTGCAATTTTTAAAATAAATGCAGTAATCAGTAAAAAAACAGTTCAGGCTAGTTTAAAGTAAGCAGCAGAAGCTATTTTCAGTGAAAAAAAAAGCAAAGATACTTAAATCTAGAAGGTAGTCGCTTTTTTGAGTTCCTTGCTGCTAGGACCACTCTGTAAACCCACGTGGAGCTTGTCTGAGCAGTATAGCCAGAAAAAAGCGCCCAGAGGCGGATTTTAAGCAGTAATCTCCTATAAGCCTATGAACATATCAGCACTTATGAGGCCAGTCATTAAGTATAATGCCCCCTTTGGCATGTATCTTTCCAGACAGATGGAACAACTGTAATGCCACAGAGATACCTTACTGAAAGGATACAAGGCCTAAACAATATGTTCTACATAGACTGACTCAAAGCCCTGTCAGTCACTTTATTTGGTATCCTACAGACTGCTAAGAGGTGACCTGTGTCTAGCATACAAAGCATCCTCTGACAAAAGTACTGATAGATTTACTACAAATCAGCAAGTCAAATGCCTTTATAAATACTTGATCTAGGAATATAGACTTCTGCAACATCAACAGAACAGTTTAAGGGGACAGTTATACCTCACACAGGATACTGCTGCGCTGGAATAGACTCCTGTTTCATGTAAAAGAAAGCCCATCCCTGTCATTATCCAAGCTCAACTTGGATCTATGGATGGGAAACAGAAGATTTACCACAGTACTGCATCCTGTACTACTAATAGACAGAGGCAGCCCTTAAATTATTTATCCTATGCACAGGTTCCCTCAAATTATCTATGGAATGACCCTAGTTTTTCTCATGAGGCGCAATATATAATAATTGACAAAGGGATTGGTAAGGCCGGTCTAACATTTAACTGGATAGGCTAATTTGAGCAACAAAAGGGAAATTGGCTAGACTTAAAATGACCCACAGGGGCATCAAGCCTAATATTTACCTGTGAACCTACAAGTAGTCCACACTGCATAAGCTATAAAGCCAACTGATTTTTCGAGAACTTTCATGACATGCTTATCACTGCAGTCAGCTCTTTAACAGTGAAACGCATAAATCTATATCTAATGTTTTCCTTTCTAAAGCAATAAAATATTAAAGTTATAAAATACGTAAGATAGGATTGCATGACATTTTGCAGATCAGTGTAAGTTAACCTTAAAACCTCACTATGAATGTTTTGGGCATATCTGTATCAAGATTAAACTTTCTGTACATGTTGAAGTAAGTCATTTTTTATAATGCATCTTTTAAGTACCTATATTCCTTTTTATATTCTGGAAAAGTCCATATGTCTGTTCACTTTCTAGGCTAAAAGAAGATTTGTGAAAAATAAATAAATAACGAAATAAATAAATAACAAAAAACTTTACTCTAGCCAAAAATTACATAATATTTCTATTTCAGTTTTCTGTTTAAAGTGGTGATACAAGATCTTCATGCACCAAACTTTCACCATGATTAAAAAGTTTTGACAAATATGTTGAGTACCTGCATACTAAATGGCTATAACTCATTTGGGAAGAGTTTAGAGCGAAGCTAGTAAGCATGCTAGTATATTACTATATAATATTAAAAGGGGAAGTTCTAGGGTTTGATTGTAGACTTAGGGCCCACTAATGAGACTTATTTTCAGCTTGTTTTCATAACAGATGGGGGGAAAAAATCTTTGGATTTCCAGGAAAAACAAAAGTCCCGATGTTCTCTAAATACAATAATATAGCAGTACTTGCTGTACTCTTTATATATTGGTAGAAGCTGTTGGCTGATAATAATAAAGAGAGTGAATGATCGTATGTGTGCTCTTACACTGACATAGTTGGTGTGGAGAGATCAAGAGAGGTCACATAACCATGTGCTTTATAATAAAAGAGGAAGCGAGGGTTGTTCCCCCCTTCCATTTTTAACCAGATTGATTGCCTTCATGTGTGTTTATTTTCCTCTGTAACTGTATGTCTAGCCCGACTTTCTTACCCTTAAGATGATACCGCCAACAGGTTATGGGCCAAGGAGGGAAGTAGGAAGCCAATGGCATAGACTATATTTCAACAGAGATGAGAAGAATTACGAGTTATGGGAGACAAAGTTTCTGGGGCACCTGCATTTGTTAGGGCTGAAAGACGCCACTTTGAGAAATGTGCAGCAGGACACAAAGGATGATGAGAACGAGGAGGAAGGCGACAACGATGCTGAGAAAAATGAGGAGGCATATGCAGAACTAATACAGTTCTTAGACGACAAAAGTTTGTCCCTCATCATGAGAGAGGCCACAGATGATGGTAGAAAAGTGCTTCAGATCTTGAGAGACCATTATGCCGGGAAAGGGCATTAGTGAACGTGTCACAGACTATATTATTAGGGCTGAGACGGACATTATGGCACTTAGAAATGCTGGAGAGAAGCTCAGTGATGGATTACTAATTCCAATGATTCTGAAAGGGTTGCATAAAACTTTTAAACCATTTGCAGTACACATTACGCAAGATGATGATAGTTGAGCTTTGGTGAGTTCCAAACAAGGTTGAGAAGCTATGAACATACCGAGAAATTTAATGCCAATGTAAGTAATGATAATGTGATGAAGGCAAGTGCCCTTGGGGAAAGAGTAAAAGCAGAGATTATATGCTATAGTTGTGGCCAAAAGGGACACAAGGCACGAGAATTCCAGAGAGAATATAAAGGCCAGAGACAGTGGTGTCGTTTGTGTAAAAACTCTAGCCACAGGGACAGTAACTGTAGATGAAAGAAGAAAGATAATGTGAAACAAGCAACAGATGCGGATGATCACACATTTGTCTTCAGAATAAATGAGCATCAAATTCGTGAATTGAAACAGACGGGATTAATGGTGGACACTGGCGCCACGTCAAACAAAATTAATGACTTAAAAAAGTTTAAATGCTTTAATGCAACTTTCCAACTGGAGGAACACATTGTAGAATTAGCTGACAGAACGTGAACCTGTGGGGCCGCACAGAAGAGAGGTAATGCAGAGGTATGACTGCTAAATACAGAGGGGTGCAAAGTAAAGGTGATGATGACTCGGACACTGTATATCCTGACATATCCACAAAGCATTTTTTCTGTTATGACAGCAACATCCAAAGGGGCCTCGATCAACTTTAAACAAGGCCGGGAACAACTCATCTATAAAAACGGCACCAGGTTTGACATAATTGAGTGTGATAGACTCTATTATTTAAACGCATATAAAAACGGCACCAGGTTTGACATAATTGAGTGTGATAGACTCTATTATTTAGACACATATAAAACGGCACCAGGTTTGACATAATTTAGTGTGATAGACTCTATTATTTAGACACATATAAAAACGGCACCAGGTTTGACATAATTGAGTGTGATAGACTATTATTTAGACACATATGATGAAGAAAACGATAGTGAGATACATTATGATGCATCTCAGAGCTGTTATGATATTCAAGCATGGCATAAAATGCTTGGTCACTGTAATTTCGAATATGTGTCAAAATTAGAAAAAGTGGTAAAAGGAATGAAAATTAAAGATAAAGTTGAGAGACCTAACCTAGATTGTGAAACCTGTATGCAAGGGAAATTTGTACAGAGCAGAGAACCAGATGCAAGAGCAAAAGTTGTGTTTGAACTAGTCCATACTGATTTGGCAGGCCCAATTGAGCCAGTACTAAGAGATGGCTTTAAGTACACTTTAGCATTTACTGATGACTACTCGGGTGTAACATTTGTCTACTTTCTGAAAGCCAAGAGTGATGCAGTCAAGGAGACTGAAAAGTTTATTGCAGATTCAGCTCCTTATGGGAAGGTAACATGTATCAGATCAGATAATGGTACTGAGTTAATGTCGAAAGACTTTCAGTCACTATTGAGTAAAAATGTTATAAGAAATGAAACGTCCGCACCTTACTCACCCCATCAGAATGGGACGGCAGAGAGAAATTGGAGAACACTTCGAAATGGCAAGGTGTATGTTGATAGAGAGTGACTTACCTAATTTGTGGACATATGCAGTAGTGACTGCTGCTTTTATTCTCAACAGATGTTATAGCAGACGTGTGGGGCAGACCCCATTCTTTATGCTAACAGGAAAGAAACCTTATCTTTCAAGGATGAGAGAATTTTGATCAGTGTGTTATGCATACAGACAAGATAAAAAGAAGTTAGACCCAAGATGTGATAAGGGGGATATTTGTCGGCTATGATAAAAACAGCCCATCATACCTGGTCTATTATCTTGACACAGGAGGGGTCCTTAGACACAGGTTAGTCAAGTTCTTTACTAAGAATGTAGCTGAATGCCAGATACAGACAGACCCAGAAGTGATAGATGAAGATCTTAATACCAGAAGAAGTGTGCACATCAAGTCAGAATCAAAAGCTGACAGTCAAGACACAATAGTAAGGCATGAAGAGGAAAGGCAGGATACACACTACTCTAAAAGATAGAGAAAACCACCTACGTACTTGAAAGACTATGAGTGTAAAGTTGAAAATGACGGTTATGTGACAGTTAATGTTGACTATTGTTACCGATTAATATGCAACACACCGCAGAGCTTTAAGGAAGCCATGACTTCGTCTAACTCAGAAAAGTGGGTCAAAGCCATGAAGGAAGAACTTAAGTCTTTAAAGGAAAATACATTTACACTCACCACACTGCCGGAAGATAAAAATGCAATGGGGGGTAGGTGGGTTTTCACTGTAAAAGACAATGCAGATAATATTGAGACTTACAAAGCTAGATATGTAGCTAAAGACTACAGTCAAATGGCTGGTATAGATTATAACAAAACATTTGCACCAACTGCAAGTATGACATCTGTACGAAGTCTAATGCAGATGACAGCTCAGTATGATTTAGAATTGCATCGGATGGATGTACAAATGGCTTATTTACATACTCCTATTAACTGTGAGTTGTATATGGAGCAACCTGAAGGTTTTGAAAAGAAATCAAATAATGATGAAAAATTGGTTTGTAAACTGAATAAGTCATTATACGGATTGAAACAATCAGGGCGTAACTGGAACAAAATGTTGCACTATTATCTTTGTGAAAATAGTTTTATCCAAAACCCCGCAGACCATAGTGTATACACTAGACAAGCTGAAAATGAGAAAGCAGTTTTAATTATATGGGTTGACGATCTCATTATAGCATCTAGTGACAATAAATCACTAAACGATGTAAAGAAAATGCTCAAAGCTAAATTTAAAATGAAAGATCTGGGAAAGATAAGACATTTTCTAGGCATTGACTTTACCCAGAACAGTGGTGAAGTAAAGAAGAACCAAAAGAGGTACATTACGAAAATTCTTGAGAAATTTGGTATGCATAATTGTAAAGTAAGAAGCGCCCCTTCGGAACAAAAACCAAACTTTGAATGTGACAGTGAATCTCATTTAACACCAGCCAAACGTGTTAAGATACTTGAAAGGTACATTGGACAGAGAGCTGTGTTACAAGAAAAGTGAAGGGAAACTTCAGCTTATAGCATACAATGATGCAGACTGGGCAACAGATCAAAACGATAGACGTAGTACAACAGGTTATTGCTTTAGCCTCAATAGAGACGGGCCTATTATTTCATGGAAATCAAAGAAGCAACAAACGGCAGCTTTATCTACATGTGAGGCAGAGTACATGGCATTGGCAGCAACAACACAGGAGAGTTTGTACCTTGTGCAGCTGTTGAGTGGAATGGATGGAGAGTGCAAATGTGTGCCAGTGACAATATTTGAGGACAATCGAGGAGCAATCGCTTTGTCAAAGAATCCAGTAAGCCAACAGAGATGTAAACATGTGGACATTAAGTATCATTTTGACAGGTCAGCACTTAGTGATGACAAAATAAGCATTGAATATTGCCCGACAACGGACATGGTTGCAGATATCTTTACTAAACCTGCTACGAAATCGAAGATTGAAAAGTTCATGTATTACATATTTGGAATGTGAAGGAAAAGTTATCCAAAAATATGTTCTTAAAATGTATTTGTATACAGTGTAAAAGCAAGTGGGGGTGTTGGCTGATAATAAAAAAGAGAGTGAATGATCGTATGTGTGCTCTTACACTGATGTCGTTGGTGTGGAGAGGTCAAGAGAGGTCACATGACCATGTGCTTTATAATAAAGGAGGAAGCGAGGGTTATTCCCCGTCTTCTATTTTTAACCAGATTGATTGCCTTCACGTGTGTTTATTTTCCTCTGTAAATGTATGTCTAACTCGACATTCTTACCCTTAAGATGATACCACCAACAGAAACCACTGACTCTGTGAGGGGGAACTGGAGCTTCAAAAAAGACAAAGACCTTCTTGCAAAGTCCTGCTGGTAGGGCACAAGCAAAGCTAGATGAACTTAAAGCTTTTAAGCTGCAATTGTTGTCTTATCCAGCAAAAGAAATCTGATTCAGGGCTAGGCAGAGCCGAATTTTACTGCAAACTATCCAACTTCTTAAACAGAAGACTGCAGTCTATAACCAGGGCTAACTAGCAATGTACTTCTAGGCAACTGATGAACCAATAAGATTTAAGTGTTCATTTATATGTCTTTTATACTAGGATCTGAGAAAACAATGAATCATGTAGATATAAGAGACACTGCAGGAACAGCAGAACAGGAAAAATGACTTCTGCAGTATATAATAAATTAAAAAAAATAATAACTACATCAAAGAAAAGACAGCCGTTACAGCTGTTTATTTTTCACTTCAGAAATTCTATTCTGCACATTCTAGGTGCTTTGAACATATGCATTTTGTGTGTGAACTGTTAATAAAATCTCAGAAGCTTTGCAGTGGTTGAAGGAACTGTTAAATGTGTATCTTGTAGTGATTCCAAATTTCTGTAAATCTGTAAAGAATAAAAAACTCTCTCCCACTCACACATATATACCAAGCACAGGGCTTGCATTGTCTCACATACTGTAATTAAAAATTGCTTTTCCCCCTCCTTTCTTTTGCTTACAATGCTGGAGCTCTCATTATCTATTCACAAAGACGTTAATTAAAAATGGCAAGCAGGGGCACTAATAAAGGTTGCCGAATAGGTTTATAAAATATTCACTTGGTTGTTGTCAGCTACAGACTACCTATTCACCAGCTTTTCTTTCAGAGCTCTTCAATTATTTATGGCTGAAACTGAGAATTCCGTTTTCTCTCACACCTCCTCTTTTCTTGTTTAATCTGTTCTACTCTTCTGATATCCGAGTAATTTCTTTTCTTCACCATCTTTCTTTTCGCTTTTCCATTTCATCTCATTACTGTTATGGTTATAAAACATCTTAAATCTTATTAACATGCCTTAAAAACATTTAGCTAATTCAGTTACACTTCATTTCTGTCTCTCTACTATAGGAGCAAAGTATTTAACACTTTGTTGGGACTCCAGAAGTCATACCCACAGTTCATGAACTGTTCAATCAGCAGTTCAGACATCACCCAGGTCAGACGGTTAGAATCTCTCACATTCATTTTGCATAAGGCCTTGTTTGTCCCCTGCAACAGCATGTGCTGTCAATAATAAAAGGTAAATATTTGAAAAAACATCAAGAAAACTCATTTTGTAAGAGCATAGCAAAATATTTCTAAAATAAATCATTTGGGCTGCATGCACTTTGGTTTGCATTTTTTAAGGAATCGACATTGTAGAATAGATGGCTTAAAATACATGTTTGCTTCTCCCTTACATACATAATGACACTAAGGGCATACCCTTTATATTTGGTTTGCTAAATGGGTAAAATTTGTTAGGTACAACTGCTTCAACCTGTGGATGATTTGAACACATTGTCTTGTTAAATGAAATGATTTTTCCTCAGTATTTAAATGCATGCTGTGGGAGTCAGACTTGAATTGACTAGTTACGTATCATTACCTTAATCCGCAACTATTTAGTGCTATTATTTTTTCATGAATTCAAAAAACAGCAACTCTTGACAATTTCAACCCAAATGTAAAGCATTTTTTATCTGCATAGACATTTAATGTAAGTTTTACTGACAGTGCTTGTCAGTTGCTTTAGAATGGCAGGCATTGTAATGTAAAGCGTGGTCTCTTACTTTTACACCCACTTTGTACCTATTCTGTTAAAAGCTAAACTCCCTCCAAATCGATGAACTATCTTGTGTCTCTAGAGTATCAAAGTGGTTTATATTTGTTTGAGTTTTAGTGTAACACAAGGTAATATGCTGCTCATTGCAAAATGTAGGTAATTCATATTACTGTAATAGAAAATAATCAAACAGGTCAAACAGCAAAAAAAAAAAAAAAAATATATATATATATATATATATATATCAGGTACATTTGCACAACAAATAAACGTAAAGTTACTTGTTATTCACATTTTTATAAAGGGATACTATTAACTTGCCTTTATGCATGTCTCTCTGCAGTCCAAAAACTACATTAAATTATTAAATGTAACCTGATAATTATGAACACTGCTTTACAATGAATGCCTGCTTCACTTTTACATTCCTGAAAAACACAGGTGCACACGAAGAGGCCATAAGTAAACAAAATTAGCAGCAGGCAATTAATCATAATGAATTTTAAAAGTATTAAAAAAAGGAATGCATCAGCCTGAGTGCCAGCTATGTCCTGCGTTTAGATGCACAAATGATGGGTCACATATTCAGGCAAAGACCAAAAATGTGGAACAGCTGACACCTAACACACATTACTTAGTAGACCCCAAATCTGGGACAAATGGGGCAAAAGTCTTGATAATGGCAAGATGACCTGAGTTTAATTAGCAGTGCAATGCTGAAGGAGCAAAATAGCGAAGAAACTGAGGTAGTGATGGCATACATTTCAAACTGAGCTGATGGCTAACAAATACTTAGAGTATCAGTATTAGAGCTAACCAGAAGCCATGGCTCACATCTAAGGTATATGAGCTTCTGAAGAAGAGAAACACAGCTTACAGGCCTAAGGACAAAGCAGTCTTAAGTGTAGCAAGAGGTAATCTGAGGAAAGGTATAAAGGAGGCTAAGAAGAGTATGGCAGAAAGGTTTAGAGCCGCTTTGAGGACATGAAGGATGCAAAGAGATTATGGCTAGTCATACAGGAGATCACTGACTACAAAATCAAGTTAGCACAGTGTGAGGACAGCATCGAATTCCTGGACAGTTTGAACATCTTTGGTAGATTTGAGGAAAAGAAACAACAGGTTGGCACTAAAGCTACCCACTGATGAGAAGGACACAGTACTCAGCCTCAGCACAGAGGACGTAACAAGAGAGCTAAGGAGAGTGAATCCCAGGAAGGCTGTTGGCCCAGACAACATACTGGGTAAGGTGTTAAAAGGCTGTGCTGATCAACTATGCACAGTGCACAAGGAAATATTTAACACCTCTCTTGCCATGCCGAAAGTGCGCTTATGCGACAAGGAAGCTAACATCATCCCACTACCTAAGAAAATCATTCCGTCCAACCTTAATGACTACAGACCAGTCGCTCTGACATCCACTATTATAAAATGTTTTCAGCAGCTGATTAAAAAGCATCCTTCATCATGTCTACCTCCTGATTTTGACCTTCTGCAGTTTACGTACAGAGCTAACCGATCCATGGCTGATGCCAAATCAGTAGCACTAGACATCTCCCATTTAGAGGGCAAAGACAACTATGTGAAGATGCTGTTCATAGACGTCAGCTCTGCATTTAATATGGTGGTACCAAAGCAGCTGATAGAAAAACTGGTCTATTAAGGAATCAGTAAACATCGCTGTAACTGTATCCTGGCCTTCCTGATTCAGAGACCACAGAGGGTGTGTTCAGGTAAGAACAAATCACAGTGCATCATGATTAACACCAGGGTTCCACAGGGATGTGTTCTCAGCCCACTGTTATTCACCATCCTGAGCCATGACTGTTATGCTAACCACAGGTCTAACCATATCATCAAGTTTGCTGATGACACCACAGTTGTTGGGCTCATCACAAAGGAAGGTGAAAAGGTGTACAGAGAGGAGGTGGCATCTCTGATCAGTTGGTACGAGGGGAGCAACATTGTCCTGAATATAAGCAAGACCAAAGAGATTATCACCAACTTCAGGATAAGGAGAACAAATCACCCAGTGCTCAGGATCAATGGTGAGAGTGTGGAGAGGGTTAAGAGTACAAAATTCCTGTGTGTACACATATCAGAGAATCTATCGTGGTCAGGAAACACCAGCCAACTGGACAAAAAAGTGCATCAAAGACTCTACTTTTTAAGAAGGCTGAAAAAAGCTAAGCTTCCTCCTCATATTCTCTCCACCTTCTACAGAGGTGCAATAGAGAGCATCCTCACGTGTAACTTCACAGTGTGGTTTGGAAGCTGCACAGTTACAGAAACAAAGGTGCTACACAGAGTGGTGAGGGTTGCAGAGAAGGTAATGCATTCCAGTCTTACATCAATACAACATCTTTATTCTGCAAGAAACATCCAAAAGGCCACCAGAACAATACAGGACAACACACATCCTGCCCATGGACTGTTTAAGCATCTGGCATCAGGCAGGAGATCTCACAGTAACTGCTGCAGGACTACAAGTTTCAATAACAGTTTCTACCCTACAGTCTAGTTAGCACTAGTCTCAGGGATCTGTACACATAAGTCAATTTTTATATATTTGTGCAATATATACTTACATACTTACATATATTCCAAGCAAGTAAATACAATACTTATTATATCCATAATCACTATTATTTAACCCACTCAAGTGCAATATTAGACAAATAACTTAGGCATTGTTCAATCTGTAGTGTGTGTTTGTATTACTTTAAATAGGGTAGTTAATTTAGCTCAGCGGAGGGTATTCATTTTGTATATGAGTGCTGGTAAATGTCTGCTCTTTCTTGCATGTATTAGAAGTAGTATTGTGTTTTTTAGTTATGTTTATTCCTCTTCTTGTACATGTTGTTTCACTTTCCTTTTTAATCTCAAGAATTGAGCTGATGCACAAAATTGTATTTAGGCTACATGTGTAGTTCTAAATGACAATACAGTTAGCTTGTGTTTGAGTTTGATACTGGATTGCCCATTCTGAGAGAAAGAGTGATAATTCAAGTCAGACAATCATGCTTTCATGGCACCAAAATATTCAGAAAGATAAATGTGGTCCTAGGAATCACATGCTAGTGATGGCAGATATTGTATGTTTTGGGTGGAAGCATGAATACATAGGGGGGAGGATACAGGGCATCCTATGGCAACATAGTTGTTCAGGTCAACCACCAGGGCAGGAATAGGATCCTATTAAAACAGTACTTTCATTACTGGCATGCCACTGAGGACAAAAAGCACTTACATGGCTGAATGGATATCAGCCACTCTGGTTAGCACTCATTCCTGTACTAGGAATGCCCAGTAAAGGAAAATAAAGTCCCTTAAGGTATATTAGAGCATGTACAGAGGCCTGATGTTTAGTATTCATGGATGCAAAAGCAATACAGAAAAACATTTACACAAAAATGATCCATGCCACTCTACCGAGACACATAAAATATGATTTCAAACTAAAACAGTTTATGAAACCCAGTACTGAAATGGTCATGTGGTAGCACTGCTGGTTACAGCAAATTGCATAAGAAACAGCACTCAGCAAAAGTTAAAATGCAGCAATGATCTACAAATATGTTAAATTTGACCGCTGACATTTATGGTACATATTCTGCCCTTACTTGTCTCCACAATCAGGTTATCTATAGTAAAAAGTGTCAGTAATGGAAAAAAAGTCAATGAAGTGTATCATATAATATAATCTTGAACATATGTCAAAGCAATGATATGCTTAAAGACAATGTTTAATATACTCCATTTAGCATGTACATTACTAGACACCTGAAACAACTGGAGAGGCCACAAAAGTACCTCACAAAGAGGATCCTAGGCCTTAAACACTTGTCCTATATGGACAGACTCAAAACAACTCCAGCTATTCTCTGTCTCATATTGCCTACTTAGAGGCGAGCTCTGCTTGACTTACAAAGCCATGTCTGACCCAGCTCTGTTAGAAATGCTACATCTAAAGAAATCCCAATCCCTCTGCACCACACACTCCAGAGTCCTCAACCTCATTACCACAATTAACAGAACATGCTGGAGGGACAGGTTCATAACCCAGAGACTGCCCATGTTATGGAATAGACTTCCCATACATGTCAAGCAGAGCACCTAGCTGACCCTCTTCAAGAGAAATCTTAATGAGTGGATAAGAAACAGAAAAGTCACTGTGGGGATAACACCAGTGACTTTACTCGACAGAGGCACTGAGAACTAAGGTCGGGTGCCACTATGTCAGGGTAATCCTATGGCTAGGCTTGTAGAGACCTCAGGGCCATTAGTCTAGTACATACCTATGAACCTATGAACCTATGTGGTTCCATGGTTAAAACCTGCATAGTATGCATTGTTTATTTAAAGTCACTACATTTATATTATAAGCTTCCATAGTGACATTATTTTTCTTGGTGTATTAATTGATTGCTAAGCTGCATATTTATTTAGATTTTACATGTTTGCATCTTTATGGCAACTAGTGCCTTTTGCAACTGTATGAATTTTCAGAACTATTTAATAGGGTATACAGTCTGCTATAATGTATACATATATATATATATATATATATATATATATATATATATATATATATATATATATATATATGTATACTGTGTTGTCTGAAACAAAACACTGATGAAGCTAGTCACATGTAGTTTTTATCTGTCATGTTATTTCTTATTTTTCAAAATTCCATATCTTAAATGGTATCAAGAGTGATAGCAAGTGAAAAGGTTTAATCTATCATATGTGAACAGGTGCAATTACAGCTTGCAGAAAACCAAGATCTCTTTCTGAAGGATACTAAGTCATGGAAGTTGTACATTTACAAATTTGATTTAATCCGGACTGCAAAGCTTTATTTCTGTGAATGTCACTTATTTAATTTGCAAGAGAAAGAAAAAGAATGTGTTGATGTTTGGAAAGAGTCTGTCACACAATTAATGTTCTGATCCATTAACAAGCTACTCCTTGTAGTTCAGGGTAGAGGGTTTGATACTTTCTACCTTCATTTGTCTACTGTTTGAATCTGAGCATATCACTTAACCAGATAATTTTCTCGTGTCATAAATGAAAAAGCACATTTATGTCTCGTTGGATTACCCAATTAATAAACAGATAAAACAGATAAAAATAAGTAGCAATTTTAGAGTAACTGTGAGAAAAGGAAATATCCTCCATGTCTTCTACATTTTAATGGGACAGGTTCTATGGGTCTGTTGATTCTTATGTTGCTAAATTAAAGAGGTGAGATAAAGATTGTGCATTTGGAGAATTACACAATTGATTAATATAATACAATTGTATGAAGTATCAGAAGAGATCAGACAAGGTTAGATTTCTGGAGCCTCAGATTTTGTGCGCAAGGAATGGAAGATAGCTACCATCATTCCCATTGACAAAGGAGTTCCAACCCCTGATTTGAGTTTCTAGAGACCCATCAGTTTTACCAACCTCATACGTAAGGCAATGGAAAGAGTCATCAGGTCTATGTCAAATAATCAAATGGCCACATTGTCTAATATCATCTCATCAACAATGCAGGCTGTCAACCTCTCCACCTCCGCTAATTATATATACCAACTCTGAGATTGAGCTACAGTGTGGAAAAGGGCAAATTTGCTGATCCTTACCATAACAAGGTCTCAGTCAGAATGGTTTGACAGCCTGCATACCATCCATGTGAAGCTGAGTTTATCTATTACTCAGTTTAAGCACAATCTATACCAGTGGATGGGGAATAGGAAATGTAGACCTGGTCTAGCAGCCATGTGCCCTATGGACAGAGGTAGCTTATAAACACCTGGCCCTCAATATCCTGTTTGGATACAGGATATCATTATTCTTCTGGGATAACTTGGCTAGGCTTAGAAAGACCCCCTGGGCTGTTAGCCTAGTAAGAATCTATGGATTTATGAAGCTATGAATCACATTTAATGTTAAATATAATAAATGGTGGATGAATGGTGATTGAAATTATTTCACCACAGTTACAGGACTTCAAAGAAAAACATGTAAAGCTGCATTCAAGATGGAAAAGTCAAAAGCAAGTGAAGATAAATGAAAACATAAATTACAAAAGTTTGCTAAGCATGAAACATATGAGAATCATATCACTTTTAAGCCCTCCACAAACTGAGTAAAAGTGTGATAGTAAATCACTGTCATAGGATTAATCAGATGTGAATTAAAGCTTCAGAAAAATGATTTTGCTAAAATGTGCACAATAAATAAAGGTTTCTTTTATCTGAGAACATTGTGTGTATATATATATATATATATATATATATATATATATATATATATATATATATATATATATATATATATATGTGTTGGAATAAAGTCCTTATAATAAGACTGATCCAGAGATGAAAGAAGTTCATAGGTAGGTACTAGGCTATCGGCCCAAGGGCCTATGTAAGCCTAGCCAGCAAGGTACCATAGCTTACGCCACCCAAGAAAGTAATAAATCTATCCCTCCAGAGAGTCCTATTCATTAGCTGATGGAGATTCAATCCCTTCATTGAAGTGTTTGTATAGCCATTTGTTTTGTGTAGGTGTAAATCAAGGGGGTTGAGGTTTTAACAACACAGAATGCTATACAAAAAACACTTTAAAGAAGTCTATAAGAGAAAAGCATGGGAATAGAGCTTCACGTGTATCTTGGTGACATTTTTAGTTAGGAACCTTTAAGGCTTTTCTAGCTGTGTGGTCATAATAAAAACATTAAAAGAGAGTACTGTCAGCTGCGGTAGCGTTGTCGCCTCACATCAAGACGTTGTCCTGTTCGATTCTCAGCTAGAGCGTCTTCTGTGTGGAGGCATATGTGAATTGGCGTGCCTTTGTTGAAGGTTGTGTGTCAGGGCTGGTAACTCGGCATGTACAAATCCACTACCAAACATTAGCGGACCGGAGTTCCGCTGTGGTGACCCCTAACCGGGATAAGCCAAAAGACACAACAACAACAACAACAACTATCAGCTTCATATAACTGAAGAAGTGTGGTCTGCCATCCCATGGAGAAAGGATTTTTATGTGCTTGATGGAAACAGGAGTTTCTGACAAATAAATTGTATATAGAAAGTTTCAAGCTACTTAATTAGACTTCATACTTAACAAGATATAGATTTCTGAAAGGTCAAAGTATTATATCATCAGCACATGAAGAATCTCAAAAAGATGATGAAAAGACATTTTATTTATTAACCAGGAAAGTCTGACTTAGAAAAAGCCAATTTTCAGTGGAGTCCCAGGGAGAAATGCTCCAAGCACATGCCTTTGTGATGTGGGTGGAAACTGGAGCACCCAGAGAAAACCCACACAAATGCAGGGAGGACATACAGACTCCACACAGAAGGCACCCCAGCTGAGAATCAAACCAGAGAACCTCTTGCTGTGAGGAGATAACGTTACCGCTGCACCACTGCATCGTCCATCTGATGGCTTTGGTGGTATTGATACTATAATAAATAATATAAGTGTGTCAGACCAAGAAAGGGCATTATGCAGAATAAGCTGAGTTACTAACCATCTTATAATTATTTTTATTCTTTTACCCTGAAAGTCTGACTGAGATGTAAATCAGACCAATCATAGAGTGCAATGCTCCCTTTTGTATGTACCTGACCAGGCATATGCAGCACCTTTTCAGCAGTTGCCCAGGAAGAAAAGTTCCATTATACACATAAGTAGAATATGACAGAATATACAAAACAGAAAAAAATACATTGATTTGAATAAGCAATATATCTTAGGGGGGTTAGAAAGCAATCAAAAACACGACAACATTAAGATTAGTTACACTGATTAATTGTAGAAGACTATGTAGTGGATATTCTTTGCTTATAGTCCAAAAAATGCATAAATCTGATCCTCCAAAGTACAGTAGACAGTGTGAAGTACAGAAAGATGTTAGAGATAAGAAACTGGTTAAAAAATTAAGAACAATTCTTACAGAATGCACACTATTCACTGAGAACAATTGGTTAATTAAGAGAGTTTGCAGTTCATAAGCAAAAGCTTTGTTGATCTACGTCTCCACATGTGACTCAGAAGATGATCAAGATCTACAGGGGCATTTAGCTTGGATAATTACTACAGGGACAGGGGCTCATATTTAGGAAGGGGGCACTGAGGTTGGACTTGAAGTTTTGGATTTGCAATTTGTATTATTGCTAGTGGCAGTGCATGCCAGCAATTAGAAAAGTAAGTGGAGTACAGGCATCACCACATCTGTTGTTAGATTTTTGCATGTAGGCAAGCTGCTCATCTTTAGAGGTTACGTACCAATCCATTACTGACTTTAAATTTGCACATTTGTCTGGGTAGTGAAAAACTGATGAGATACTGAGGCAGTGAGACTGAAAAACATCAAGCTAAATTAAAGTAACTGCTTATTTGAATTGCAGACATCAGATAAATGGACCATGTCTGGTGACTTGGAATCAGATAATGAGACAGAAGGAACAAAAGAGCATATGGTTCTTGAGCTTTTTGGTAGGTTACAGTCTGTCAAAATGTATTCTAAGTATCAAATTTAGGTTTGCACTAAGACACGTATAAGAATTTGAAGTAGAATCAGAGGTAAGCCACATCTGGTGAAGCAGAAATACCTGTTGATCATCTCTGCCTCTTCCTAAATCGATGCATGTTAGATCCCCCAGGAGTGACAGCTACTCAACCAGTTGTGTATTTATTTATTTATTTTATTTACATTTGTTTACCGGGAAATTCCGAATGGACTCAGGTCCTTTTTCAGTGGATGCCCGGGGAGAAAAGCTCCACATCATGTACATGATAAATAGAGATACAAAGTTGCAGCAATATTAAACAACATTACAGGTTGTTGGCTTTAATACAATAACAAGATATTGATTATTAACAGTATATACAGTAAATGTTGCAAGTTAAGATAGTTTCTTGTCATCTATAATATTAGTAACAGAGTTGTCAGACAGGATGTTAAAGTATGTAAAGTTGTTGAATCTAATTATTTTATCACTGAATTGCAGCAATATTATTCAAGGTGGTGAGATACCACTCAAGACCAGTGCAGGAACATGCATAGCTCTGTCATGTCGCATGTCGTTCTGCATGTCTTTCTGGGTAGAATACCCAAGAACTTTCGCCCTCATATAAGATATTAGCAAGTCATACTCACTTTTATCAGAATGGAGGGCATACATAATGGATTCTTGGCCCAGAATAACAGCTTACCTTCACTCTATTCTTGTACACCATGGTGAGGTTTGAGTCTGCATGCCTAACTGTGGAGTCATCTGTGGCCCAAACTTTGCTGGAAGTGCGGGTTTTGCAAACCTTAAGATATGCAGGAGTGGAAGGTGTCACTGTATGAGCATGGTATAATTTAGATGCTTCTTTTTTAATTAGTGTATTACCTTGGGGGCTTTAATAACAGACTGTGTAGCTGCTGTGATTGTAGGGGTATTGAGTTTGTGCCAGCTTGGAATGAGATTGCTGGCAAACCTGCCAGGAATGGTCTGCACATCTGTTATCAAGACTTTTGTATTCTGTCTCAAGCCTTTGATGGCTCCATAGTGCTTTTATTTTATTTATTTAACATTTGTTTAACAGGAAAGTCCAACTTGGAACAAAAACAAATTTCAGCAGAGGCCCAGGGAGAAGCAATCCAGACGCATATCTTTGTAACATGGGAGGAAACTGGAGTACCTAGAGAAAACCCACAGGAACACAGGGAGGACATGCAGACTCTGCACAGAAGGGACTATAGCCGAGAATCGAACTGAAGTACCTCTTGCTATGAGGAGACAATCCTAGCACTGCATCACTGTGCTGTCCATGTGCATGAATGTGCTTTTTTTTTGACACAGTCTATCTGCTGGACATTGCAACATAGAAAATTCTAATTCAAGGCACAATAATGTAGCTCTTCTCAATGCCAGGAGTCATAACAAAAAATGCATACATGTTATGTACTACTGTAACATGAACACATTCAGATATGAGTAGTTACAGAGACATGATTTCAAAGTGATGCAGGCACTTAATATGGTCCTGGGTACAAAGCCTATCATGTTTTCAGAACTACTGGCAACTGTGTACAGTACCAGTACTGGTCAAGGATATCAACATCTCGTAACAGATTTCCCAAGACACCAAATTTGAACTCATATAATACCATAAATAAAACTAATTACCACTTAAAAGCTAGCTATATAACACCTACTACATTCCCCTTTTGAGTATGATAGCTGTTGTTGTTGTTGTTGTGTCTTTCGGCTTTAGGGGTCACCACAGAGGAACTACAGTCCGCTAATGATTGGCAGCAGATTTTTACGTGCTGGCTTGCCGGGCCTAACTCACAACCTTCAATGAAGGAACGCCCATTCACGCATGTCGCTATCGTACCTAAAAAAAACAATGTATTTTGGCTTCTTCCTTTAAGTATCACTATAGCAGATCACCATTATGTAGATTGATTGGCAGTGGGTTTTTTATGGTGTTGAATTGCCAGCCCAGCACTCAATCTTCACAGAAGGCAAACACACACACACACACACACACACACACACACACACACACACACACACACACACACACACACACACATTCGCACCTATCTGCAAGTCTTTAAAACTCACTCAACTGCATGGAGGACATGCAGACTCCGCTCTAGCCAAGAATCAAACCAGAGCATCTCTTGCTGTGAGGTGACAGTGCTAACTGCTGCACCACTGCAGCCAACTCATGATAGCTATCATGCTATTGTACTGCCTTAGCTGAAATCCCCATTAACCGTAACACCTTTTTACTGGGGGACTTCAACTATCCATTCATAACTTGGCTGATGTACATTGCCAATGGTCAGTATGTCCACCTAGATTCTCGGATGGCCAACCTCAAATTCTCCATCGGTCTATACTGTATTACGCTCCATGAGGCTGGAGGGAACTTTTGAATATGGTTTATTGGCTAGGCTGTTTGAATAAGTGCTTGTATCTCTTACAGACTGTGTGATTGGTGTATAACAATATTAGGATATTCGTGAGCGTGACATACTTATTATATTGACACAAAGTGCAAAGTGCAAGCAAGCAGGGCACAAAAGGGCTAAGAGCATACTTTTATCCCATACTGGGTATCAGTTATCAAGACCTGATTTTAAATGTAGGGAGGAAGCTTGGCTTGTGTATTAATAATGAAAACAGTGAAGGGCTATGTAACAAGTAATCCCAAGAACGAACGGCCACTGAAATATATCTGTTTATGAACTGAAACCAAACCAACGTATTGTGAGCGCTTTCATACAATCAAATGTACTTCATCAGACAAAGTTACAAACACAATCTGTTCAATTTAAACTAAAAACAGTTAGTGTCACGATGATGTCATTTCCTTTCTTAATTAATATATTTCAAATCAAGCAGTACTTATTGCATTCACAGTGTTCCCTAACCACTATATACATATCTATGCCCTCAACAGCCTATCTATCATAAACATTCACCTATGCTTATAATATTCTTAAAAATACATTTATAAAATACATGTTATAATAAATTAAATATAATAATATCATAACAATAAAATTGTTATAAATAAATATCAAATCTCTATATGACTATACATATCTAAAATTATAAAATAAGCATTTTACAAATATGCTTTCATATATACATTATCTTACACCTTCATGTTAATACAATACTTATAAGGAACATGTTAAATAAGTAGCACATCTATGATTTATAAACATTTATTTTATAACTAATTCATTAGCAGATTTTATTTCTTTTAGGCGCCTTTAATTTTAATAATGAGCTACGCTCATTAATGCCTGGCCAAGTATCTGCTTGCAGCCTTATTTGCCATTCTAATTCCTTTAGCTCTAAAAATACATTCCATGCTGTTTTATCATCTATTATAACTTGGTCTATAATGGTATAAGTAAATGAGTGGTCTGGATGACTGTTAACATGTTTGGCTAGAGCATTATTCATGTTTGACTTCCTTATTGCGTATTCATGCTCATATATACGCTGAGACAATTTTCTTTCGGTTTTTCCCTATATAATAAGCTAAGCACAGTTTACATTTGCTTAAATAAACCACAGCTTTTGATTCACAGTTATATTTACCTTGCATTTGGTATGTTTTACCCCTTATTACAAAATCTGTACCCATTTCTATTTTGTTGCACCATCTACAAAAACCGCATTTTTTCATACCTAGTACTTTGTTGATGTTATGTTCCTCTTTATATTTTAATAACTCTTTCAAGTTTCTCCCTTTTCTCTACACAATAAGTGGCTTGTCTCCTATAATATTATTAAATTCTTCATCTTGATTCAATACACACCAATTTTTCTCAAAAATCCATTTTAAAATGTTAGCTTCTTTACTATATGTGATAACTAATGCTTCTGAGAATTTGTTACTCTTATTTTGACTTTGGTTAATGTTTTCAGTTATTTGAGATGCAACACTATGTCTTTCTACATTCTCATTTACAATATCCATACTAGAGTTTTTATTATCTATGATAGGTTTAAAAAACTTCTTTCTTTTGTCTATAACTTCTTCAATGATGTCACTTAAAAAAGTAATGGGATATGATCTAGCAGAAAACATAGATTTTAAAATGGAACATTCTTCCAAAAAATGGTCTTCTCTAGTAATCATACGTGCGGCTCTAACTGCTTGTCCTTTGACAACAGATTTTTTATGATGTTGAGGGTGTGAGCTGCTATAATGCAATAGACTATTGGAATATGTCTCTTTCCTGTCTGTGCAAGCTATATATCTATTTTCTATATAGTCTTTGATGAGCTTATTGTCTAAGTATTCCATATAGTCATTATTAATATTCCATATGAATTTAAAAAATGTTGTTGTTTGGCCTATATATAACAGGGATTCTTCAAGTATGTCTTGTGTTCCTTGCCAAATAATACTGATGTCATCTTGAAATCTAAAATAGGACTTAATAAATCTATTAAATCTACTATTGAAGACATATTTCTTCTCCCAATAGGCCATATTTATATTAGCATAAGCTCCCCCACATGGGGACACAATTGCAATGCCTTTAATTTGTAAATAATACTTTTCATTGAATTCTAAAAATATAATTCAAAACTATTTCTAATAGCTCTACTAATAAATTGATTTTATCTTGTTGTATATGATTCTCATGCAACATTTCGCTAGTTCATTCTAAACCTTTTTCTTGTGGAATAACAGTGTAGAGATCACACACATCAATTGTTACTAATATATCTTTACTATTATATTCTACATTGTTCAGATATTGTAAAATGACCAAGATTCCCTACAAATTTGTTTTGATTTTTAAGGATATTTTTGAACTCAAAATCTATATATTTAGCAATTGCTGATGTAATAGAGTCTCTTCCATCTACTAAGGGCGCATGGGTGGATTAGTAATAGATTTACGCACTTTGGGGTACCAAAGAACACAGGGACTCTGGCAGGTGATACATTCAAGTAATTATACAATTCTATACTAATGCATTTGTCTATAAACATATCATTTAACTGCGTATAGATCATTTTATATGCACCATTGATTTCATTCATTGATACTTTCGAATATGTATCAGTATTTAACATGTCATGTAATCTATTATAATCTTGTATGTCCATAATAACTGCTCCTCCCCTTTTATCTGGTTTCATTATATGAATTGTTTCTTTTCTTATTTGAGTTAAAGCTTGCTGTTCTGAAATGCTAAGGTTATCTTCCCTTTTTTCATAATAATTTTTTTTTTAATGTTTAATGTCTATTTCACAAATTTTTTCATATACTCCTAATTTGGGGTGGAGGGGTGGATTATAAGTGCTGCTGATACCAAACATACTTGTTTGTCTGATTATACTAGTCTGAAACAATATTTTTCAAATTAATTTTTCTAAGATACAATTTTAAATCTAAAATGGTGTTAGTAAAATGACTGTAAGCAGAAGGCACAAAGGTCATTCCTTTTGCCAATAAATTAGCTGTTTCACCAGTGCAAACTACATTCGAATAATTGTATACTTTGAAATCTTGTTCTTTATTATGTACTGCTGTACAAATGTCATTAGTACGTGATTCTGATGTATCACTTTCAGATGATATACTGTGTTCCATAGTGTTTAAGTCCTCCATTGTTTTGTTTTGGGTCTCGCTCCTTGAAACCCCGCTGCTTGTTGACTGTTTACAAAAGGGACATTGCCTCTATTTTTAAGTCTTTCAGATCTCCTTGGCTCAGGAAAATTATGGTTATATACTTCCTGACTATCATAATGTTCATGAACTCTTTCTTGTTCATCTGTATTTACATAATTAAATTTCTTCTGCCCTTGGAGCTTAGGAGGGCATAGGATAGGCAACACCATTAGCATAGTCTCGAAAATCACGTTCAAGCTTATTGATTTTTCCTTTTTTCAATAATTCAATCTGCTGTTCAGCACTATTGTAAATACGTGAATATTCATATTGTGCTTGTTCATACGAGTTATGCTCTTGAATAATTTTATCTAATATACTTAATTCATTACTGAGTTCATCTATATTTTCTTGATTACATTTAACCAAAAGCTCACTTAATTCCTGTCCTTTTCTATCAAACAGTTTCAGTAATTCAATATGTAATGCTGAATTTTCTGTTAATCCTGAAGGGAAACATGCATAACCCTTTTGGTATTACTTTGCTTCGTAAACATTCTGAAAGGTAAGCGCGTTTTCAAGCTGTAATGTTTTACAGCGTATCAGTTTATAATCAAATTCAGATAACTTACTGTTCGGTGTGTTGTCTGTTCCTTGTGAGGCTTTAAAAGAAAACGCTGTAGTCAGCCATTCATTAAGTATAGGCACTCTTCTTTTATTATTACTGTTCAAATTAGTTCTCATTGCACTTGCTCCTGTTTCGCTATTCAAGTGGTTAGTGCTATCTACATTGCACCCAGAACTAGGATTAAAGTCTGGTCTAAGGCACTGAGGTGTAAGACAAAAACCAGTTCCTGCATTCATATTATTACTGTTATTAGCTTGCTGAATGGGTAGAGCATTAGCATTGTTGTTACCTGGATGAGCGGCTGCTATGGTTGGAAACTCTTTACCTATATTCCGTCCAATGCACTCATACAAGTTATCCATGCGTTTAGAAAGTTGCATAACAAGGGTGAAAAGTTTTGCAACAGACCCTACGGTCTCTCCTTGTCCATTAGTTGAATTATTATACTATTATATTTAATTTATTATAACATGTATTTTATGAATGTATTTTTAAGAATATTATAAGCATAGGTGAATGTTTATGATAGATAGGCTGTTGAGGGCGTAGATATGTATATAGTGGTTAGGGAACACTGTGAATGCAATAAGTACTGCTTGATTTGAAATATATTAATTAAGAAAGGAAATGACATAATTGTGACACTAACTGTTTTTAGTTTAAATTGAATAGATTGTGTTTGTAACTTTGTCTGATGAAGTACAACATCTGATTGTATGAAAGCACTCACAATATGTTGGTTTGGTTTCAGTTAGTAAATAGATATATTTCAGTGGCCATTTGTTCTTGGATTATTTGTTACATAGCCCTTCACTGTTTTCACAGTTTGTTTTCTGGATTTTTACTGTTTGTTGGTGATATGGAAGGTGCTTCGTTGCCTAACATCCAAGGAGAGAATCATGGGCCAGCTGAAGTTAATTGAACTAATGGACAAGGAGAGACCGAAGGGTCTGTTGCACAACTTTTCGTCCTCGTTATGCAGTTTTCTAAACACATGGATAACTTGTATGAGTGCATTGGACGGAATATAGGTAAAGAGTTTCTGACCATAGCAGCCGCTCATCCAGGTAACAACAACGCTAATGCTATACCCATTCAGCAAGCTAATAACAGTAATAATATGAATGCAGGAACTGTTTTTTGTCTTACACCTCAGTGCCTTAGACCAGTCTTTAATCCTAGTTCCGGGTGCAATGTAGATAGCACTAACCGCTTGAATAGCGAAACAGGAGCAAGTGCAATGAGAACTAATTTGAACAGTTATAATAAAAGAGGAGGGCCTGTACTTAATGAATGGCTGACTACAGCATTTTCTTTTAGGGCCTCGCAAGGAACAGACAACACACTGAACAGTAAGTTATCTGAATTTGATTATAAACTGATGCACTGTAAAAAATTACAGCTTGAAAACGCTTACCTTTCAGAATGTTTACGAAGCAAAGCAATTCCAAAAGGGTTACGCATGTAGCATTTCCCTTCAGGATTAACAGAAAATTCAGCATTACATATTGAATTACTGAAACTGTTTGATAGAACAGGACAGGACAGGAATTACTTGAGCTTTTGGTTAAACGTAATCAAGAAAATATAGATGAACTCAGTAATGAATTAAGTATATTAGATAAAATTATTCAAGAGCATAACTTGTATGAACAAGCACAATATGAATATTCACGTATTTACAATACTGTTGAACAGCAGATTGAATTCGTGAAAAAAGGAAAAATCAATAAGCTTGAACGTGATCTTCAAGACTATGCTAATGGTGTTGCCTATCCTAAGCCCCCTAAGCTCCAAGGGCAGAAGAAATTTAATTATGTAAATACAGATGAACAAGAAAGAGTTCATGAACATTATGATAGTCAGGAAGTATATAACCATAATTTTCCTGAGCCAAGGAGATCTGAAAGACTTAAACATAGAGGCAATGTCCCTTTTGTAAACAGTCAACAAGCAGCGGGGTTTCAAGGAGCGAGACCCAAAACGAAACAATGGAGGACTTAAACACTATGGAACACAGTATATCATCTGAAAGTGATACATCAGAATCACGTACTAATGACATTTGTACAGCAGTACATAATAATGAACAAGATTTTAAAGTATACAATTATTCGAATGTAGTTTGTACTGGTGAAACAGCTAATTTATTGGCAAAAGGAATGACCTTTGTGCCTTCTGCTTACAGTAATTTTACTAACACAATTTTACATTTAAAATTGTGTCATAGAAAAATTAATTTGAAAATATTGTTTCAGACTAGTATAATCAGACAAACAAGTATATTTGGTATCAGTAGTACTTATAATCGACCCCTCCACCCCAGATTAGGAGTATATGAAAATATTTGTGAAATAGACATTAAAAGTTTAAAAAAATGTTATTATGGAAAAAGGGAAGATAATAACCTTAGCTTTTCAGAACAGCAAGTTTACCTCAAATAAGAAAATAAAAAAATTGTATAATGAAACCAGATAAAGGGGGAGGAGCAGTTATTATGGACATCCAAGATTATAATAGAAGATTATATGACATGTTAAATACTGATACATATTCTAAAGTATCAATGAATGAAATCAACGGTGCATATAAAATGATCAATACACAGTTAAATGATATGTTTATAGATAAACGCATTAGTATAAAATTGTATAATTATTTGAATTTATCACCTGCCAGAGTCCTTGTGTTCTTTGGTACCCCCAAAGTGCATAAATCTATTTCTAGTTCTCCCATGTGCCTTAGTAGATGGAAGAGACTCTATGACATCAGCAATTGCTAAATATATAGATTTTGAGTTCAAAAATATCCTTAAAAATCAAAAACAAATTTGTAAGGATTCTTGGTCATTTTTACAATATATGAACAATATAGAATATAATAGTAAAGCTATATTAGTAACAACTGATGTGTGTGATCCCTCCACTGTTATTCCACAAGAAGAAAGTTTAGAATGGACTAGCGAAATGTTGCATGAGAATCATATACAACAAGATCAAATCAGTTTATTAATAGAGCTATTAAAAATAGTTTTGAATTATAATTTTTTAGAATTCAGTAAAGAGTATTATTTGCAAACTAAAGACATTGCAATGGGGTCCCCATGTGGGGGAGCTTATGCTAATATAACTATGGCCTATTGGGAGAAGAAATATCTCTTCAATAGTAGATTTAAAAGATTTATTAATTCCTATTTTAGATTTCAAGATGACATCAGTATTATTTGGCAAGGAACACAAGACATACTTGAAGAATTCCTGTTATATATAGGCCAAACCACAACATTTTTTAAATTCACATGGAATATTAATAATGACTATATGGTATACTTAGACATTAAGCTCATCAAAGACCATACAGAAAATAGATATATAGCCCGCATACACAGAAAAGAGACATATTCCAATAGTCTATTGCATTATAGCAGCTCACACCCTCAACATCATAAAAAAAATCTGTTGTCAAAGGACAAGCAGTTAGAGCCACACGTATGATTACTAGAGATGACCATTTTTTGGAAGAATGTTCCAATTTAAAATCTATGTTTTCCGCTAGATCATATCCCATTACTTTTTTAAGTGACATCATTGAAGAAGTTATAAACAAAAGAAATAGGGTTTTTTTTAAACCTATCGCAGATAATAAAAACTCTAGTATGAATATTGTAAATGAGAATGTAGAAAGACATAGTGTTGCATCTCAAATAACTGAAAACATTAACCAAAGTCAAAATAAGAGTAACAAATTCTCAGAAGCATTAGTTATCACATATAGTAAAGAAGCTAACATTTTAAAATGGATTTTTGAGAAATATTGGTGTGTATTGAATCAAGATGAAGAACTGAATAATATTATAGGAGGCAAGCCACTTATTGTGTAGAGAAAAGGGAGAAACTTGAAAGAGTTATTAAAATATACAGAGGAACATAACATCAACAAAGTACTAGGTATGAAAAAATGCTTTGTTGTAGATGGTGCCACAAAATAGAAATGGGAACAGATTTTGTAATAAGGGGTAAAACATACCAAATGCAAGGTAAATATAACTGTGAATCAAAAGCTGTGTTTTATTTAAGCAAATGTAAACTGTGCTTAGCCTATTATATAGGGAAAACTGAAAGAAAATTGTCTCAGCATATATATGAGCATGAATACGCAATAAAAGAAGTCAAACATGAATAAGGCTCTAGCCAAACATGTTAACAGTCATCCAGACCATTCATTTACTTATACAATTATAGACCAAGTTATAATAGATGATAAAACAGCATGGAATTTATTTTTAGAGCTATAGGAATTAGAGTGGCAAATAAGACTGCAAGCAGATACTTGGCCAGGCATTAATGAGCGTAGCTATATAGCGCCTATATTAAAATTAAAGGCGCTTAAAAGAAATAAAATCTGCTAATGAATTAGATATGTAATAAATGTTTATAAATCATAGATGTGCTACTTATTTAACACATTCCTTATAGGTATTGTATTAACATGAAGGTGTAAGATAATGTATATACGAAAGCATATTTGTAAATGCTTATTTTAGAATTTTAGATATGTATAGTCATATAAAGATTTGATATTTATTTATAACTATTTAATTGTTATATTATTATATTTTATTTATTATAACATGTATTTTATAAATGTATTATTAAGAATATTATAAGCATAGGTGAATGTTTATGATAGATAGGCTGTTGAGGGCTTAGATATGTATATAGTGGTTAGGGAACACTGTGAATGCAATAAGTACTGCTTGATTCGAAATATATTAATTAAGAAATGAAATGACTTCATCGTGACACTAACTGTTTTAGTTTAAATTGAATAGATTGTGTTTGTAACTTTGTCTGATGAAGTACAACATTTGTTTGTATGAAAGCACTCAGAATATATTGGTTTGGTTTCAGTTAATAAACAGATATATTTCAGTGGCCGTTAACTCTTGGATTACTTGTTAGATAGCCCTTCGCTGTTTTCATAGTTTGTTTTCTGGATTTTTCTGTTTATTGTTTCTGTTTATTGTGTATCAATAACACTACAGTCATTGCACAGCTAGTTAGGTTCCAGGTTTGCCTGAGACTTGATTGATATATTTTCCTCTCAATCAATGTAATCGATCTAGATCCAAAGACAGGTCTTGATTATTGATTCTCTGGAAGTCAGCAGATTAAGGTAATCAATTTATTTATTACAAAATCAGGAAATAACCAGACTGCAGTTTATGCAGCACCATCTCTTATGGTTATCTTCCGCTTCCTCTCACTCTCTCTATATAGCTATATATATATATATATATATATATATATATATATATATATATATATATATATATATCTGTTGTTATTTGTTTTTCTGAAAACTGTTTGAAAGTCACTTGTTAACATAAACGTACAGTGGAGGAGCTTTTTTCCCTGGGCCTCCTCTGAAAATGGCTTTGCCCAGTAGAATTTTCCCAGTCAACAAAGACAAATATGCAAATAAATTCAATGGAGAGCATCTCATCTTCAATATGCCTGCAGAAGTCCATATTATTATTTTCACTCTTAATTTGTAAAATATTTTGCCCCCCCCCCCCACACACACACACACACACACACACACACACATACACTAGATACATTAATGTGAAAAAACATCATGTACACTTTTAGGTCACAAAACTATGACACTCTAATTCTACTTAAAACATTTCCAGTTTATACATATCACAGATGTCCTTTTCCAGAACTGCACCTGCCATCTAGATCATGTTTTTTCAATCTGTCAGAAAAGATGTAAACTGCAGTAGGTTTAAATGTCAACTGATACAGCATTCAGAAGCTTCATGCAGATGCTATTGCTTTAGGGATAAAGTAGAACAAGGTCAGCTTTAAAACGTGTCAACATTTTTTCTTTTTAATTGTTTTTACCTAAAGCATTATCAATTGTTTTTTAACTTACCTTATTCTGAGTATCACAAGCTCACTTTTCAAAATAATAATGCAGTTTATATACTATTATTACTTTTACACTTACGCCTTGGGTCTACCTGTTCAGTTTTGTTCTGTATATTTTATTGTATTATTTTTGTGTACCCTCTAGCTTGGATCATGACTGAAAAGGGTCCTCAGACCCATCCCCTATCCAGTTAACAAATAAATACAATAAAAACATTTCTACTTATTTATGGTGTGATCATGTAAGCCTCCTCTTGGACTCCTCAATAAATGTGTTTTCTAAATACAGAAATACAAAGGCTCAGTTTTTTTTTTTCATTAAAACTCTCGCCTGCTCAGTCATTTTCTAACCAGCAAAGAACAGAAACATTTTCTAACTGTGCAAACGTCTGGGTCTGAGTGTAAACCACATTTTGTTACTGTAGCAATATATACACAGTTTCTTCATCGTGTATTACCTAAGCACTTGATAAAGCTAATGGTAAAAGCCTGGGTTTTATCACAACAAATCTTAATGGTAAGCATCTCTGCACATACTTAAGTCCCAAACGTTAGACCCACATCCACCCATTAAAGGCCCATTAGCAGAAATCCCACAGGAGAGTTTCCATAGCAGGAAGAAAACCAGCTAAAGATGATAATCACTCGCATAGTGATTCACAACAGCATTAATGAGAAATGGAATAAAACATCTCATATATGACTAATAAAGCTAGTAAATTAGACAATTAATCATTACATATAGCAGTGTCAACACAGCATTTCTTTTGCTCCAAAGAACTACATTATATGTGTTCAGCTTTGTTTTGCTTTGTTTTTGCCCTGTCCTTGTTCCCTTACTTGGGTACCTTCCCAAGGGGGAAAACTCTTGAAGCATACCATGTTGTAACATTAAGATTCTGACTTCATATTGTAAAGCTGGATCTTTTTATGGACATCAGCGTGATATCTTGCTTTTGAACATACTGCAGTATATCTGGGCCACCTGATGACATCAGAATTCTGAAAATAGCACAGGTGTTCTGCATTAATTATCCTTTTATGTCCTTTTTCTACAAGTCTGTAGAAGGAACCTTTAGTTCAGCTTTACGTTTGTGATACCTGTCAGCCTTTTAACTGTCTCACACAGAGAAGACCCTAATTTACTTGTCAGAATGCTAGAGAAAGTTACATCAGACATTATATATGCCAGGTTCTCTCTTATTAATCTGATAAGATTCACAAGGACTACATTTCAATTTCCTTGACTAAGGTTTCCATTACTTGCAGTTGCTTCCTGCCTGCTAAAGGCTTCCCCTGAATCTGATTTAACAATTAGGGCATTGCAGAGGAGACACCTTTAAAAACTACAATGGTACTTACAATAACCTGTTAATTCATGACTGCTTTGAATAGCACAATGGGATTTAAACGTGATCTTTTTGGTATTATTTGCCGCTCTCTCTTCATGCTAAATCATCCACTAGCAGTCAGCACTGAGCAGATGTATTTACCTCATAAGAACACATGGATTTAAGACAATAATTGTGTTTTAGAGAAGAAGAAAAGACAGGTTGTTGCCCTGTTTCGTTTTTTAGCTCTTAAAATAGATTGTCATCAGGTTGGAAGCCAGAAAAAATAAATTCAGTTTTCTGAAGAATAGGACCAGACACTATTTTTCAAAGTGTTGAACTGTTGCCCTAAAAGTGAGATTTGAAGAGAAAGCGTGTTTGAAAAGTATTGTGTCTCAAATGGAAAATGTCATTAAGTTTCGAGGAACATGTAGCACACACGTTAAAATATGCAGCAGACTCTGACACCGCTAATGATCTAAAGGAGTATAGGTACACTGTAACCACAATTATGATGCTAGTTAACCATTACATAGCACATTTAACCTCCTCATTGTCTATTCTCATATGTTCTCTTGGGTTGCACTCTAGCATTCAGGCCCAAGGGCCATCTAGGAAGCCTGTCTCACAAAAATCAGCATTATTATCTTTGTCTCCATTGTATAACCTGCATTGTCTATTTATCTGAAAGCTCATCCCACAGCAATTTGTGGAAAGAAAGCACTATGTCTGTTTAATGCATTGTTGAATTCTGTCAAAGAAACATGTTTAAATCACCCGCTACCTTTTCTGGGAAGTAATGCTTCCTTGTTATAACCCCTGATTTGCAAAAATTTTCAGCTTATGTTTTGTACAGTTATTCTTCTATATTTACCTTTTGAAATATGGCAATGAATAGGACTCTATACATTGCCTGAAGGACTTTAATATTTCTAATATGTTTCCCCTATTTACTTTCTCCAGTATTTTATAATCATTCTTTAGTTAATAGTCGCTTTATTTTTCCTCATGGCAATATGTGAACTATATGTATAAGGTAGAGAACCACTGTGGTATAGTACACAAGTCCATGGAAAGGTGCGTGCACACACACACACACACACACACACACACACACACACACACACACACACACACACACACACATAGACACAAAGATACAGCTGCTTACAGACTGTATATTTATAGCAAATTTGGGGGAATTTTCGGGTCAGCAAATCATCAATCAATATATCACTGAGATGTGTCAGGAAACTGGACAACCTGGAAAATACATATTTAGATACAGAAAGGACACCAGATTCCGCACATAAGGCATTTGAACTGGGAACTGAAATGAACAACCAAGAGCTGTGAAGCATTAATGTAAACTACTGCTCAGTCTCTCGTTATACGTTTTCTGAAGGAGACAGTGCGTTTGCTTTTCTTTCCACTTCTGGACTGCCCATATCTGTCTTTGATGTTTTGATGATGAGTTCTCCTGAGATTCGCATTGTACAAACTGTCAGGCAAAGCCATCATTTTCAGTCTGCTTTTCTGACTCATTAATGCTTTCTTCTTATTCCTTAATTCTTACTTTTGCTTGTCTGCTTTCTTATAGGTTTCCTTTTGTTTCTCAAATGATCTGTTTTCTCTAACTTGTATTTTATCTTATTATTATCTTTTGTTGGCCAGGTTAGTCCCACTAGATTAGTGACCTCCTTTCAGGGGAGAACCAAGGTCATCTTTATATTACTACAGGAAATTGGGTGGAGGTATTAGGAAACTTGTCTTCCTCTTTTTGATAAGTGCCATGGGATCTTTTAAATCCACATAAGCCACCACCAACTGAAGCGGATGGGAATTTGGTTTAACATCTCATCCAAAGTGTGAGGTGCTCAGGAGTGCTGTACCTCCCTGTAGTGTCAGCAGTCCACCTACTTGATGTGAGAATAGAACCCACAACCTTCTGGACCAAAGGTGAGTTTGCCACCTGTTGAATACCAATGATGTGAACGCATCTGAAAATCATGGTGATTATTTGTTAATTTTTGATGTTATTATTTATTTTGTATGAGGCTTATGAGACTTGTGGCAGTTATTGTAAAAATCTCCACAACTCTTATACATTGGCTCATACCTGCTTGTTGTCCCTCTCAAAGTCTTCCTTCTGATGTCATGGCTGTTTATTAATAAGATGGCTTTTCATTTCCAGATCTAAGATATTCACCCAACTCTAATTTTACAACACAGTGTCTAGGCCTGCTTTTGATTTTGTAGATTCTAATGCCTGTTATCTGATACCCACAACTTTCTGGTGAATAAAAAAGTAGCCCATAGAAATACCTTAAGTGATTTTTTATACTTTTCCACAGCACACTGAGAGATTGTATAAATAGTCTTTATTCAGATTTTGCTACCACAATTAATCTCGTGTCTGTCCTGAGCACTTTAAATCTTCCATGACTCCTATATGTTCTATTAGTTTGATCTCTTCCTGTGTACAGTTACTCATACTTTGTACTCTGTTTAATTTTAACCTGCTTTTCCTACACATTTAGTATTGCACTACGACTATACCACATTAATATTTTCTGCATTTTGTGTGTTGCATATTTGCTTCGGCCAAAGTGTCTGCTGTTATGAAAGGAGCTTATATTTCCTATAATGATCTCACATATATACTTTTGCTTTGATCTCCAGGAATGACTGCTGTGCAATAAATAAATAAATAATGTATTCCATACAGTATGGCAGTCCTAGAGTTTTGAAGGATTCTTTCCAAATATTTCACCCATAAAAGGGAATGAAAAAATAGAATATTAATGGATCAACTGTCAGTTCCCTCAGACAGTGGAGGAATTAAAAAAAAAGTTTTCTGTTAAAAAAAAAAATGCTCATTTGTTAACCAGATAGGCCCACTTGAGGCAAATTCCCTTTTCGGGGTTATTCTAGGAACAATGTCTGTTAAAGTGCCCTGTTTAAGGTCACATAGTAGGAAAATGAAAGCAGTGGGAATCAATCTCTGTATCATAGGAGCTGCAGCCTTAGCTCTGTACCATAGGAACTAGTGCTTGCAACCTTAATCTCTGTGCCGGCTACCAAAGCACCATAACTGAATCCCGCCACTTGTGTTTTTCTGTATACAATATGTTGTGTTTCTTCTTTTTCCAAAATGCCTACCATTATGAAAGGCAATTGTACTTCGTACAGTGATTACACATTTATCCTTTCTCTTTGAGCATTTGGTGGGACTAATGTGCAATAAATTAAAAAAAAATTCCCTACAGTTAACCATTTTGTAATATATATATATATATATATATATATATATATATATATATATATATATATATGTGTGATTCCTGCTGGGCAAGCCCATTTGCAAGTGAGGCCTGGAAGAAAAGCTCACTTCTACAATGAACATACAAAACAGAGAGATTGAGTATAGGGTTTACATTCCTGATCCTCTTTCACATCTTGCATACTAATTTCTGTGGTTAAATTCTCTTCTTTGAATTAGTCATTCCCTTACTTTAATCCTCTGGTGTTTACTTTCAAATTATTCTGTATTTTCATTTTTGATAGCTAGTATTTTTAGTAACTAGTGCTTGTTCTTTTTATTATCAGTACACCAAACAGTATTAACATGTTAGTCAGTGCCTCAACAGGTAGCACACATGGCTTTGAAGCTGGAAGGTCAGACGGTTGAGTGTTTTTTCCCACCTGAAGTGATTGGATTACTTTTCAATAAGTGATACCACGATGCAGAATTAGGGGGGGCTGCACTCCTAAGTGTACTGTCCTCCTAAGGAGACTTTTAACCAAGGACCCATCTGCCTGAGCTTGTGACAGCTCAGGAAGATATGAAACAACCAATCACACTTATCAAAAAGATTGGGAGGTGGGCTTCCCTGGGGCTCTGGACAAATTTCTTCTAGTCTGTATAAATACCATCCAGCATTTCTCTAGAAAATAGGCTGCCACCGGCCTAGTGGATCAACAAGGGATAAATACATAAATAAATAAATAACTACATTAAACATTAATGTTTCTGAGCATGTCAGCTGGGTTTGCTAAGTAGGGTTACATGGACAGATGCAGTTTCTGTTCTTTAATGGGTTGACTCATTACATAATATTGGAATTGTTGTTTTATCATCTGGACTCCAAACTGATGACAGGGATTTATGTTTGGAATGCTGTTTTTCAATGATGTTTTAAAAGTGAAACATTTCTAAGTGTGTGTTTTTTTTAATTTTGCTCTCATAGAACCCTCCCCACAACAGATAACTTTACAATAACCTCTAATAACAAAACTGTAATCACCCCAACTACCCACACCAAACTCTTAGGCATTGAAATGGATAACATAAGATTTGACCTGCACACGGCCCAAATTATCAAGAAAGTCCACAGAAAGCTCAGCCTACTCTTTCGTAACAAACAATTTCTCACAAACCAATCCAGAAGCACTATAGCCAGGACACATCTGCTATCTACCCTCCTCTATGCATCCCCAGTCCTAACAAACCTTTGTAAAACCAACCTAAACAAACTAGAATCCTGCTACAATAAGATAGCTAGATTCACTACACAATCTTCACATAGGACACATAATTGCACCTCCCTCAAAAAGCTAAACTGGTTAGTACTCCCTCTGTTACTCCAACTCAATCAACTCACACTAGCACATAAGCTTTATTACTACCTAAACAAAATCCCTGCCCTCCATCTCATACAACCTCACACCACAACAAGAGCCTTAAGATCTACCACCCTTAATCTTCTAGAAGTTACCAAATATAAAAATGAAGCAGGAAAATCTCTCTTTAGTTACCATATCTCCAAACTCTGGCACTCACTACCAGACATGCTTATATCCAATACCTCCAATACACAATTCAAAAAACTCCTAAAAACCCAACTTACTAACAACTGGCTATGCTCCTGTAACACCCCTGGGTAAAGACAAGTATTCAGGCAACAACTATAGCCATAAACCTAATTTTCTACCAAGTTTCTAACTCCGATATGACCTTGTGAAAGCAAAGCTGCAAATATTGTATCCAAAAATTGTAAACATTTGTATGTACAAATTTCAAGTCTGCTACGTACCACAATTGTACTAGAAATGTGCTATTCTCTGTATTGTACATAGTTACTAGTTTGTAGTAGTGTCATAAATAGTTACTAGTCTGTAGTAATATGATAGAGTATTGTATGTATATGCAGCTTTTCTCCCCGGGCCTCCGCTGAAAATGGACATGTGTCCAGCCAGACTTTCCCGGTCAACAAATGTAAAATAAAAATAAAATAAATAAATAAATTTAAAGCCCTTCATTAATTCATTCCTTGAATTAGGACAGTATGCTCACCCTTACTCAGTAGACTTATGTAGTATATCATCCTGTTCATGAATGTTGCACGTCTTACCTCCTAATGGGCAATTTGTACTGATGTAGATGTTAAATTGTTAATATTAAATCAGTAAGGCCACCTTTAAACTTACATGCTATGCTTAAGTAGTATTTAACAAATTGTACTGACCTGCATTTGGCTCTATATATGGTGATCTCCTTTACAGTATAAGCCATAATGACCTGCGGATCAAATTGCGTTTATTTTTCCATCTATGGTTAAGTAAAGTAAAGCTATGAGCAGCTTTGTGATGGTTATATAACATTAGTTGAAAGGCTTCTATTTCTCGTGATTTGCTTTTATCTTTGTTTACTTGCTGGTCACTTCTGTTTTTGCTAACCTGTATTTCTCTGGCTATTTCACTCTTTCAGTATATGCTTTCACCTGGCTTACCTGTAGGCTAAATTTTACTCAGGTTAGTGCTTCTTAGTGATCATTTATACAATGATTCCACTTACTCCAATCAGGGGTAATACATAATTGTCGACCATGGGATGGGTAAGTCCAATCTGTAACCAAATGACATAGGTTATTTCAAGTACAGAACCTATTAGAGTGATTTCTTTGATGAATTTGGGTTTTTACTCTTGAACTGATAATTGCCTTTGCCTTGAAGGAACTTTTCCCAGCTCTGCCTAACTTACGCATACTTACTATTAGCAAAACACTGGCTTTATTCAGAAGTTGCTTATCTCACTTCTTGCTTCTCATCTAACCCCTGACCCAAAGACCCATTATATTCTGCCTCCTAATTATTTATGATGCATTGTTTAACATTAATATAAAAGTAGAATCAGAAAAATAGCTACCACCAAAGGCAAGTCTCCAGGCCCAAAAACAAATATAGTCCAAATGTAAACAAACCGAAGAAAGACCAGGAGCAGGCTGCAGATTCCAGTTTCAAAGTAGTTTATTCAAGAACAGATGACATCCAAACACAAAACAACACTAGCGCTTTCAGAGGTGTGTACCCCACTTCGTCAGGTGTCACCTTTATTATTGATCCTACACATATTGCAGAAGAATATGTTGGCATTCTTGCACATGCTTCTACTCCAATAGTTCTAACAATACCCATATTTGTGATTCGGATAATTTAGTCTTTTCTATCATTGACTTAACATTGATTTTGAGTTTACCTCATGCAGTGGCTCAAACAGATGCAATATGCAAGAGCTCTAAATACTTCCCTGGAGGCAAAAATCTTGCATACAAATGAGGTTGCCAGGAATACCCACACTACCTCACAGAAACTGTTCACCACACACACAGATTGTCTTATGCTGAGGTGCTTAAAAGAAACTTCCCAAATCTCGAAGACCTCCAAAGCCACCTAATGTCAACACTGCTCTTCATCAATCACTAAAACGCACACCAAAAGCAAAACCAAGCACCGCACACAAGACTACACCTAATGGTTGCCTAAATGCAAAGCCCATGAGATGAGGCAAGCATACACTTCACCTTATACTCTTGTCATTTGGGACTCCACTGTGTGACACACAGATGCCCCGTTCACAAGGTTGGAAAATGAAAAGATAACGGTTAGTTGCCAGGAGCCAGGATCTGCAATATCACAAATGCACTTGGGTTACTGCTCCCCAGGTACCAATATGATTCAGTCATAGTCTGTGTCAGTCTAAATGACCTGAGGCAGACCTCACTGAATTATATGAAAAGAGACAGAATGAATCTCTTGGAATATATGTCACACATAGTTAAGAGCCTTACATTGAGCAGCATTCTACTTTCACCAAGGATGATGCCACAGTATAAACATAAAATGATTCATTTTAATAACTGGCCTTGTTACTGGTGTCACTTTAGAAAGATCCAATATCTGCCATCATTGGAGTATCTTGTCAAAAACCCACACTGCTTTGGTAAGGATAAGTTGCACCTGTCCCCCTAGGCTTTCTGATATCGGCTAAAACTTTATCCATCCCCTTAGAGCTTTTTTTAGCTTGTGTCAAAAAGACAAAACTACCGACACAGTTAAAAAGCCTTTCCTGAGAAATGCTATGAGCTTAACCAAAAAAATCCGCACCCTTCGGTCTCTCCTCACTTTGGAGAAACTAGACATTTGTGCCATGGCTGAGGCATGGTTTAATGCTTTAGAAAGTACTTTGGAAGTGCATGACTACAATGACTTTCACACATATAGACCAACAATAGCACAGACTGGGGCTAAAGGTGGAGGTGTTTTGATCTATGTTAGCAACAAATATACTTCCAGATTGGTTAAACAGGATGATAGCACAAAGCTCATCCACATCCAAGTAACCATAGATAAAGTCCCTAACTGTATCATGGCTAGCCACAGGTCATTATCTATGCTTCTGCAGTCACATGACTCTTACCTAAATCTACTAGAACCTCTCACCATCCGAACTAACACCTTATTCACATGTCATTTTAAATAACTCTCTATAGACTGGGAAAGAGACACTGCCTCATACTCACAGGCACTACGCTTCCTGGACTTTATTAACACAAACAGCCTGGAACAGATAGTGCACATTCCAGCCAGAAGATCAAACATCCTGGATATGGTGCTCACCAACATGAGGGATCCCCCACCCTGGGTCACATCCTCACTAGTGAGGTCACATTACAAAGCTGTCTCATTTGAAGTAAAAATCAACCCAGAAAATCTACCTAAACCAATTACAGTTAGAAACATTTCAAAGGCAAACTATATCCCATTAATTGATAGATTGTCAAAATTTAAGACCTCCCCCAACTGTGAGAGCTCAGCTACCTATGCAGGATAATTCACAAAGTCATCATACAAACATATGAATGAGTGCACAGAGGGTGCCGTGCATACCACAAGTAAACCCAAAACAAACAGTAAATATAAACTCTACTTGTGGAATCCTCTTAAACAGGTTATGTAATAAAAGAAGAAAACTTGTGGCCAAAATAAGGAAAAGCAACTCCTTTAATGACAAGTGCTCTCCTACACAACTAAACAGGAGACCAAGAGGCCTAATTAAGTCCACCAAGGCCAACTATGAAGTCAGGATAGCCTTGCAGGCTAAGGACAATCAGGAGGCTTTCGTCACCTACATCCCAAACAGGTTATATAATAAAAGAAGAAAACACATGGCCAAAATACACAAAAGCAACTCCTTTAATGACAAGTGCTCTCCTACATAACTAAATGGGAGAACAAGAGGCCTAATTAAGTCCAACAAGGACAACTATGAAGTCAGGATAGCCTTGCAGGCTAAGAACAATCAGAAGGCTTTCTTCACCTACATTCCAAACCTTAGAGGTAACACACAACAGTGTGCTGAACTGGTGGTGAAATGTACCACTTACACCACTCAGGGTGACATATCAAATCTACTGGCTGATAAATTCAACCCTCCCGATGAGCTCCACAATGTCAGATTACCTCCAACATATTTCCCCCAGCTATCAGCAGGGAATAGATGCTGACAACTCTTGCTAAAACTAAGAAGGCCACTTCCATTAATCTCAATAACATCCCTAGTTGCCTCCTGAATAGTCTAAAACATGATATATCATAAACACTTGAGGTATTCTTTAAGTAGAACCTTGAAACAGGTTATATTCCAAGTGAATGAAGGTCTGCAACAGTCATTCCCCTCCACAAGGGTAGACCATCAACCCATGGATCTACACACTCTTCAGTCTGACAAGCGTAATATGCAAAGCCATGGACAAATGATAAACAATGACATTGACAACCTACAGACACTGGACCTGTACCTATTTGGCTTTGTTAAAGAAAGGTCATGCCTTCTTAACCTGATACACTTCTTGAGAGGGTCACCAAGGCAATTGATGAGGGTAAAACATCTTGATCTGGCTAAGGTATTTGACAAAATACCCCACTCAGACATTGTTGACAAGCTCACGGAGCTAGGCATAAACCCTTGCATAACTCGCTTCATTGCTGACTGTCTCACAGACAGAACCCAATAAGTCAGGACTGGTGAGACCATCTCCACTAAGAGACTGGTCACCCGTGGGGTGCCCTAGGGCTCTGTGCTGGCACTGCTCCTGTTTGGCATCTACTTCTTGGAAGTCAAGGCTACTGTTAAAGGCATCTGGCTCACCAAGTTCACAGATGACTTTAAATTGGGAGCTATTATAGATTTCCTCCAAGACACAAACATCTTTCAAGTGGGTTTATCACTGACAAACAACTGGTGCCAAAACAATGGCCTAAAACTCTGTGCCAAAAAATGCATTATAATATTCTTTGAGGGAAACTGTAAATGCAAGTTAATTATGCCATTGACAAAATGTCTTTAAGAGTTAAGACAATAGTAAGAGATCTGAGAACATACGTTGATAGCAATCTGGCCTTTGATCAACATGTAGCTACAATAATAAGAAAATCATTCTATGTCATCCAAATTATAGGTAAGGGTATGGCATCTCGGTCCAAAGAATTTATAGTACCACTCTACTTGGCCCTTATTAGACCTATGATTAAATACATTGTCCCCTTTGGCATGTGTCTAACCAGACACTTGCAACAGTTGGAACGCCCATAAAGGTTTCTCACCAGGAGAACTCAGGGCATGAATATCCTGTCCTGCACTGACTGAGTAAAGACTCTTTCTCTGTATTCAGTCTCCTACAGGCTGGTGAAAGGGTATTTTTACTTGGCTAACAGGGCTTCCTCAGACCAAGCCCTGATGGATCTGTTGCAGATGGGCAAAACAAACAGCACCAGAAACACTTTATCCAGAGAGCTGAACTTTGATTGTGACATAAACAGGAAGTGCTGGAGAGACAGATATGTGTTCCAAAGGATCCCTGCACTATATGTGTTTCAAAGTATCCCTGCACTATGAAATAGGCCCCCTGCACATATAACACAGAGTTCATCCCTGACACTATTCAAATAAAACTTTAATAATTGGATGGGAAATGTACCCTTATGGACAGAGGCCATCAATAAGAAAAGTATTACCCTAACTAACACCCCCTACAAATCCTTAGATACCTGCCTACTAACATAGCCACCATATGGTACTTGTGACCCAAATGGTTTGGAGTGTGTATGGCTAGGTTTGTGAAGGAAGAGGGGTTGTTAGCCTAGTAACAACATCCAAGCTTATACCAAACTCTGGTAGAGTGGGATCAAATGGCACATCTCCAAAATTCATCAAAGCACACCACTTTAATTTCCATCCCATCAAGGCACAGTACTAATATTTTGCAATGCTTTGGGATTTACCCTAACATCTGCAGAACATGGCTATCTATTCTGCTTTTTCTGGTTGTGACTCTTTGCATCCTACTGCACTCATGTCTTCTCTGTTCAGAATCCTAGAAAAGCATGTAGCCTCACAACAATAAGCCCACACTTAAATATACAACATACTTCCCAGCCTTCATCATGCTTTAGAAAAGAATATGGTAATAACAAGTTGCTTCGCTCTGAGTAATGCATACTGACAACTTTATTAGGGCAATTTTTATTGGCCTCCCTAAAACTTGCTCCATATAGACTTACTTGTCAAAAATCTTCCTTGTTGTCCTCAGCTCTGCCTTTTTGAACAGTTTTCTGACTAATTTTTCAGACAATTATGTAAAATAGTACACAATCACACACCATTGCAATTTATCCTATTCTGTTAGGTGCTTCAGTAGGCCTTATCCTTGTCCCACTGGACTTTTTCAATCTCTGTTCTCTTGTTACTTCTGTGAAAAGCTGTCACAACATGCATCTGGGAATCAGACTCATCTTCCAAAACAATGTCAGGCCCATCAACAGAGGAGTCTTTGCAAAACTTATGTAGTTGATTTTTGAAAACATAAATCTCTCAGTCTTAGTATGGAAGAACAGAAATTATTTGACTCTGTTGCTAATACATAAGTTGTAGAGTCTTACAAATACTTTAGTACTTCACCTGACAATTGACATACCTTTTTGAAATGATTCCAATACAGTAAATAAAATATCGGCCAAGTTTGTCTCCTGTCAGTGCATACACAGCTTACTGACCAAGGAACATAAGGCTACAATAGGCAAAGAAGTATTTTTCACAGCCATGGAAAACTAGCTACCAATCAGAATGTGGGAGGAAACCCATGAAAATGCAGGGAGGACATGTAGACTCCACACAGAAGGCACCACAGCTGAGAATCGAACCGGAGAACCTCTTGCTGTGAGGCTGCACCCCCCCCCATCCATCTATCTATCTAGATAGATAGATAGATCCATAGATATAATACATATGCAGACTAAAGTCTGAAAATTTTAAAACACATTCTACAAGAAAAAGTAGTGAACAAGGAAAACCATCAGCCGGTTATGAAATTCATTAATCTATTTCTTGTTAACTATCTGGTAGTTCAATTAAGAGGGATTACATTATGAACTGTGACCCAGCCACTGCCAGTGCATTTCTTTGTGCCGGTCCCAAGCCTGGATAAATGGGGAGGGTTGCATCAGGAATGGCATCTGGCATAAAACCTCTGCCAAATGACTTATACGGAGAACATTTCATATTTCCATACCAGATCAGTCAAGGTCCGGGTAAACAATGACCGCCACCAGTACTGTTAGCCAACAGGGTGCTGGCGGAAATTGGGCTACTGTTGGCCAAAGGAGAAGAGAATGGGGAAGGCATGCCCGGAGGCAGGAAGAAAGGAGGAAGGTTAGGAGTGTGGTAGTGAGGGTAGGAACTTTGAATGTTGTCAGTATGACTAGTATAGGGAGAGAGCTAGCTGATATTATGGAGAGAAGGAAGGTTGATATATTGTGCGCACAAGAGACTAGATGGAAGGCAAGTAAGGCCAGATGTATAGGAGGTGGGTTCAAATTGTTCTATCATGGTGTGGCTGGCAGGAGAAATGGGGTAGGGGTTATCCTAAAGGAACAGTATGCCAAGAGTGTTTTGGAGGTGAAGAGAGTGTCTGTTAGAGTGATGTTTATGAAGCTTGAAATTGATGGTGTAATGATGAATGTTGTTAGTGCATATGCTCCATAAGTTGGGTGTGCAATGGATGAGAAAGAAAAATTTTGGTGTGAGTTGGATGAAGTGGTGGTGAGTGTACCCAAGGGTGAGAGACTAGTGATTGGAGCAGACTTCAATGGGCATGTTGGTGAAGTGAATAGAGGGGATGAGGAAGAGATGGGTAGGTATGGCGTTAAGGAGAGGAATGCAGAAGGTCAGATGATTGTGGATTTTGCGAAAAGGATGGACATGGCTGTGGTGAATATGTATTTTAAGAAGAGGGAGGAGCATAGGGTGACATACAAGAGTGGAGGAAGATGCACACAGGTTAATTATATCCTATGTAGGAGGGCCAGTCTGAAGGAAATTGGAGACTGTAAAGTGGTGAAAGGGGAAAGTGCAGCTAAGCAGCATAGAAATAGTGGTCTGTAGGATGAAAATTGGTGATCAAGAAGAGGAGGAGGCGTGTGAAAGCAGTGCCAAGGATTAAATGGTGGAAGTTAAAAAAAGGGTGATTGCGAGGTGGAGTTCAGGGAAGAGTTAAGACAGGCACTGGGAGGCAGTGAAGAGTTACCGAATAGCTGGGTAACTACAGCAGAGCTAGTAAGGGAGACTGCTAGAAAGGTACTTGGTGTGACATCTGGACAGAAGAAGGAGGACAAGGAGACCTGGTGGTGGAATAAGGAAGTACAGGAGAGTATGCAGAGGAAGAGGCTGGCAAAGAAGAAGTGGGACTGTCAAAGAGATGAAGAAAGTAGACATGAGTATAAGGAGATGAGGTGCATGGCAAAGAGAGAGGTGGTGAAGGCTAAGGATAAGGCATATGGAGAGTTGTATGAGAGATTGGACACTAAAAAAAGATAAAAGGACTACTGATTGGCTAGACAGAGGGACAGAGCTGGGAAAGATGTGCAGCAGGTAAGGGTGATAAAGGATAGTGAGGGAAACGTACTCACAAGTGAGGAGAGTGTGTTGAGTAGATGGAAAGAGTACTTTGAAGGGCTGATGAATGAAGAGAATGAGAGAGAGAGAAGGTTGGATGATGTGGGGATAGTGAATCAGGAGGTGAAACAGATTAGCAAGGAAGAACTAAGAACAGCTATGAAGAGGATGAAGAATGGAAAGGCTGTTGCCCCAGATGGCATACCAGTGGAAGCATGGAGGTGCTTAGGAGAAATGGCAGTGGAGTTTTTAACCAGATTGTTTAATGAAATTTTGGAAAGTCAGAGGATGCCTGAGGACTGGAGAAAAAGTGTTTTGGTACCTATCTTTAAGAATAAGGGTGATGTGCAGAGCTGCAGTAACTACAGAGGGATAAAATTGATAAGTCACAGCTTGAAGTTATGGGAAAGAGTAGTGGAAGCTAGGTTAAGAAGGGAGGTGATGATTAATGATCAGTAGTATGGTTTCTTGCCAGGAAAGAGCACTACAGATGCAATGTTTGCTCTGAGAATCTTGTTGGAGAAATACAGAGAAGGCCAGAAGGAGTTGCATTGTGTCTTTGTGGACTTAGAGAAAGCATATGACAGGGTGCCTAGAGAGGAATTGTGGTATTGTATGAGGAAATCGGGAGTGGCAGAGGAGTATATAAGAGTGGTACAGGATATGTACGAAGGTAGTGTGACATTGGTGAGGACTGCGGTGGGAGTCACAGATACATTTAAGGTGGAGGTGGGATTACATCAAGGATCAGCTCTGAGCCCTTTCTTATTTGCAGTAGTGATGGACTGGTTGACAGATGAGATCAGACAGGAGGCCCCGTGGACTATGATGTTTGCAGATGACATTGTGATATGTAGTTTGAGTAGGGACCAGGTTGAGGAGACCCAGGAGATGTGGAGATATGCTTTAGAGAGGAGAGGTATGAAGGTCAGCAGGGCTAAAACAGAATATATGTATGTAAATGAGAGGGAGGGTAGAGGAATGGTGAGGATGCAGGGAGTAGAGCTGGTAAAGGTGGATGAGTTTAAGTACTTGGGATCAACAGTTCAGAGTAATAGTGAGTGTGGAAGAGAGGTGAAGAAGAGAGTACAGGCAGGTCGGAATGGGTGGAGAAGAGTGTCAGGAGTGATTTGTGACAGACGGGTACCAGCAAGAGTGAAAGGGAAGGTCTACATGAGGGTAGTGAGACCAGCTATGTTATATGGGTTGGAGACGGTGGTATTGACAAAAAGGCAGGCGTCAGAGCTGGATGTGGCAGAGTTAAAGATGTTAAGATTTGCACTGGGTGTGACTAGGATGGACAGGATTAGGAATCAGTATATTAGAGGGTCAGCTCAGGTTAGACAGTTTAGAGACAAAGCAAGAGAGGCGATATTGCGTTGGTTTGGACATGTGCTGAGGAGGGATGATGGGTATATTGGGAAAAGTATGCTAAGGATGGAGCTGGCAGGTAAGAGGAAAAGAGGAAGGCCTAAGATAAGGTTTATGGATGTGGTGAGAGAGGACATGCAGGCGGTTGGTGTGAAAGAGCTTGATGCAGAGGACAGGACGAAATGGAAACAGATGATCCGCTGTGGCGACTCCTAACGTGAACAGCCGAAAGAAGATGATGATGACATTATGAGCTGTGAATGAACTTCAGCAGGTAGTGATGGGTTTCATTTCCTGCATTTGTACTTGCAATCTGTGTGATTTTGAGCAAATCACTTGACCAAACAGTGTTATCGGATCATCCCTGAAAATTGACACTTGTGCCCAGTGGAATTATATAGTTTATAAATATAATTTTTTCAATATCCTTGTTTAGTTGATCTCATAAATTCGTGGCCAGTTGCCAGAAAACATGGCCCAAGGCCCACACATTGTCCACTGAAGGCTTGAAAATTGTCCATGTCTACCAAATATAAATAAACAATGTATAAAATGTATCAATGAAAGAGTAAGAAAAAAATGCTGAAGTATTGTGCATAGAAGTGATGCATTTCTCATAGTCTAGGGTTACATAACATCAACATAACCTAGGAATCATCTACATTTGCAAAGTTATGAACAAGGAGGAGTGTGGTAGCATGTTTAATAGCTAAAACAGGACCACCTGCCTTAACTTTGCTATTAATCTGCCCTCTGAATAAATCCACCATAATGCAACAGTGGCCATATAGAGTCAGAACATGTAAACCTACATGTTTTCCGCAAGGAAAAATGAAGATTTCCAACTGTTATGTGGTGAAATTGTCCTGGAATAATTTGCTCTAGTGTAGCAGTTCTCCTCGAGCAGCAGAGAATTATCAGAGTAAACTGTTAAACTAGCAGAGGCAGCATTTGGCTCATCCCTTGTACTGCATCAATGATGGATTGTACTCAGCAAGTTAACATTGAGTTTATACATTGCGCTTTATAAGGAACAAGATGATCTGGACTTTAAGAACTTTAGCTGTAAAAAGTCTGAAAGAGCTGTACAAGAAGAATTTAATCACATAATTAATGGCCTCTTCCTCTCACAGTATGACTATTCTCTATGGTACAAGACCATTTGGAACTGATGAGTTTAATAAAACTCACCGCTCAAGTATCCCATATATATTCAATTAACTCTAAAGTGGTGCTTGCTTGTTGGAGATTCTCACAAAGGGAAATATGAAAAAAGGGTAAACAGTACAAATGGAAAATTATGTTTTAATATCAATTTCATAGTTCTTTATTCATCAGAACAGCAAAGCTGTGTTTTTGCTGTGCTGTGGGTGTATTTCAGTTATGAAATCTTACAGCTTACAGCAACAACATTACAGCAAAATGTACCACAGTCATGAATTTCCCAATAGAGAGCACACTACCAAAACAATTTTGAGGACTGAAATCACAATTAAAACATAAACAGCATATTTTTAGTGTTCCACTGAAATGCTCAGTTTGAGTTACAGTGCTCTCATTCTGAATTCATAGGATCATATGATCATAGGAAGCTACTAGGCTATTGGTCCTGAGGCCCTTATATGCCTAGCCAAGAGTTTAGCCCATGTTTAGACAAGACAGCACCAGATGCCCCTGTCCAGCAAGGACAGAGGTGGAATCCAGGGGTGTATTTTCTGTTCCCTATCCAGTTATCCAGGTTGCATTAAAAAGGGATAATGAGGTGCTCTGCTTTACGTGGAGAGGGAGTCTATTCCACAGATGGGGGAGTCTCTGGGACACAAATCTATCCCACCAAGTCCTATTGATGTCACAGACCAGTATGAGGTCATGTGTGTGGGTTATTCCAGTTCAGATCTGCACCAGTCCCATCAAGGCGGGGACTGAGATTGCTTTGTATGCCAGGCAGAGGTCACCACTGAGGAGTGTGTATGAAACTGAGTAGAAGGACAAGGTTTTTAGCCTATCTGTGTAGGATAGTTGTTTGAGACCCTGGATTCTCCTGCTGAAAAGCGTCTGTAGCCTCTCCAGCTGCTGCATGTGCTTTCCGAGGTGCATGCAGAAAGAGGTTTTCTACTCAGTAATGAGCCTTATAAAGGAAGAATAAAGGGATGTTATGACCTCCTTGTCCCTGGATGAGATACCCTAATGTATGATGTGTGCTATGTAGAAAGCTTTCTGTATTGTGGAAGCAACATGGTGGTCAAAAGTCAGGTTGCTATCAACCTGGGTGCCAAAATTCCTCACGACTGATTGTATACTTAGGATGTTCTTATTAATCTGATAATTTGAGGTGACCTCACTCTCCCCAATGGGGGTGATGATGCATTTTTTGATATTCAGCTTGAAGCCATGTTTCTGGTACCAGTCATTTGTTTGGGTGAGACCCTTGGAGAATGTCCACTTCACTGGATAATTGATGACAGTGCCCAGCTTGCAGTCATCTGCAAACTCGGACAGCGATAGCCCACTATTTTGTCCTGCACCTCAGAAAAGTATATCCCAAATAACAGAGTCCCCAAGATCAATCCCTGGGGTATTCTGCTCATTACTGGTCACCTGCTTGAGGTGGCTTCTCCTATTTGACTAGGTGGGTTCTATCAGTGAGCCAGTTTGCTACCCATCTGGTAACATATGGATTGATGCCTAGCTGAAAATAGTGTCAGAGGCTTTGGCCAGGTCAAGGTAGGTGATGTGTCTTTGGTGACAGTCTCAAAAGAAGTCAACCAAATTTAACAGACATAACTTCCCTTTGACGAAGCCAAATGTGTGGGATCAAGTGTTTGGAGGTCGCCAATGTTCTTGTTAATGAGGTGCACCATAATCCATTCAATGGCCTTGCATATCAAGCTAGTTAGGCTAATGGGTCTATAATTTCCTGGATCGGTGGAGGCTCCACCTTTGTCCAAAGGAATGGCAGTGGCTGTCCTCCACTCAGCTGGGATGAAGCTGTTACTCAGGCTTCAGTTGAGTAGGGTGCCTAATAGTGCTGCAAGTTCCTGCCTGAGTTCATGTAGGATAGAGGCATTGGAAGCTGTTGAAGACTGGGGGGGGGGGGGGGTGAGAGGGGCACTTAGTGATCTAAAAATGGCAGTTTTTTAAAACTATTTACTACCAAAACATAGGTTCACTTGGAGGACATTTTAAGCTTAGCCAATTTCCCTTTTGGTGCTTGAATTAACATTTACTGATTGGTCTTACCTATCCCATGGCTTAATTGATATTAGCCCTAGTGAGAATAAATGTGATTATACTATAGATAATTTGAGGGGACCCATGAAAGGATGCAGCATTTAGGAACTGCATCTATCCATTAGTGGCAGGAGGGGCAATCCTGGAGTACATTTTCTGTTACCCATCTTTAGAACCAAGTTGCATTTAAATATGGGCAGGGAGGCGCTTTGTTTTACTTGAATGGATAGTCTGTTCTGGAACAGTGGTAGCCTCTGTGATATATATCCATCTCTCCACAACATTTAGTTTAGATACTTGGACTGAGTATTTCTGATGCCATTTGACTTGCTGATGTTCAGTAGGTCCATCTGTATTAGGTCAGAGGATGCCTTGTATGCCAGACATGTCACCTCTAAGCACTCTGTAGGATACTGAGTATAGTATAAATCTTTGATGTGATCCATGCAAGACCTATTGTTTAGGACTTGTATCATTTTAGTAAGTTATCTCTGTGGGTATTCCAGTTGTTGCATGGGTCTGGATAGATACATGCCAAAGTGGGCATTATATGAAATGATTAACCTAATGAGGGCATTCTAAAGGGGGAAAATAACATATCTAGATCTAGTCAAAATCAATTTGTTTATAAGCTGTGCAATACAGAAAGACTTTCTTATGACTCTGGGCACATGTTGGTCAAAAGTTAGGTCACTGTACACACAAGTTCCCAAATGCCAAACAGCTGGGTCACTTCTCAGGGGGCATTGTCAATTTGGCAGTTCCCTGTAGTAGATGACTTCCCAAAGGATATAATAATGTATTTCTTGGAGTTTAGTTTCAATTCATGATTCTGGCACCAGTTATTCTTTGGGACAAACCTTTCTGCATGATGGTTAAGTCATTTGGGGACTCAATAACTGCTCCTAGCTTGCAGTCATTTCAAACGTAGTCAACCAAAGCCCTTTGGTATTTCCTTTTACTTTTAAGATGCATATGCCAAACAGAAAATGTCTCAGCACCGAACCCTGGGGGACTCCATTGGTGACTGGTCCCTTCCCCTGTTCTGATCTCCTGCATCCTGTGAGCAAGCATCTGTCTGCATTCTTTGATTCACCTTCCTGATTGTATTAAATTATATTCCTTGTATAATACAGCACCACTTGTTAGAATGCGTTTTAAATTTGTAGTTTGGAACAGTCTTCTAATAAAGAATTAAACAAAATGTATGAACCAATAATGACAAAACTACCCCTTTCAGAAAATTTCAACCATAAAAGGCCACTCAAACTTCTGTCATTACAATCCACCAATATCAGTAAATATGCAAATCTCTGCAGAAGTCACCTAAATAATTTCACATTAAAGGGCTCTGTAACTAATGAAGAGGCTGCTGCTAGCAAACAATGTTATATTTCATTATTTCATCTACAAATAAATATGCCTGTTGCCCTTGAAGAATAAATTGCCTATGCTACATTAAAACAAATTATAAGCTAGTAATTTTGCAATGGGGAATGGATGGCAAACTGATAATAGAAACATAGTTACTTGGTAATTCCTCCAAAGGAGGACATTCATAGGACTTCAGCATCCATTCCCTTTAAAGTACAACACAGTACAGTATCTGCGATCCATCTCCATACTGTGGGAGTAGAACCCACAGCCTTCTGCATCAAAAGCAAGTGTACTACCTGTTGTGCTAATAACAATACAAATGTGTTAGCATAAGTAGCACTAAACTTCTCTTCCCCTGAAGCTCTCAGCTCCTTGTAAAATCCATTTGACACTTAACTAAATCTCTCAACTTTGCAGTAGAAGAAATCTGGAAAAAGCCAAAATTTATTGGGGGGGGGGGGTAAAGGCCCAAAACCAGAGACACATTTTAAATATCGCTTGTATGATCTTAGAAAGTTGCTAAAATAAAGTGTTATGTGTTACCATGTGTTTCCTGAAAGATAGGAAGTCTGAAACTTAAAGGGCTATCATTCTTTAGTGAATTCACTTCTCACTGATTTGCCTGAATACCACAAATTTTAAGAGGAACAGAAGTATGAGCCAAATATTCTGTGGAAATCTGGACAGTTGATTCATAGATTCATAGATTCATAGGTTGGTACTAGGCTATCAGCCCTAGGGCCTATACAAGCCTAGCCATAACAATTCCCTGGCTATTTCTTCCCACACTATTTACTTCCCTGGACCCCTGTCTAGAAGGGCGACTGACATGATCCCCGGGGTGAATTTCCTTTCTCCCATCCAATCATCAAGGTTCCTTTTGAAGAGGACCAAAGAGGCACTCTGCTTGACATGTATGGGCAATCTATTCCAGAGTCTGGGGAGTCTCTGGGTCAGGAACCTATCCCTCCAACATGTTTTGTTTATTGTGATGACAAGGTTTATATCCCTGGAGCGTGTGGCTCTGAGGGATTGGGATTTCTTTAAGTGTAGCATGTCCAACAGCTCTGGGTTTGACATGGCCTTGTATGTTAAGCAAAGATTGCCTCTGAGTAGATGATATGCGACAGAGTATAGCTGGAGTTTTTTAAGACGGTCAGCGTAGGGCATCTGCCTTAGGCCTGTGATTCTTTTAGTGAGGTATTTCTGTGGCCTTTCCAGTTGTTGCAGATGTCTTGAGAGGTACATACCAAACGAGGCATTGTATTCTATAATGGGTCTAATGAGGGATGAGTACAGTGGGACAATGACCTCCTTTTTTCTGGATGAAAAGCCCTTAGTGAGAGCTATAGACTCAACTTCCTGAATGACAAGTGGTGGTATGGGTGGAGAATTCAGGCTCTTGTTTGAGCCTGAGTAACACTAACCACCAGGTATATCTAACTGGGGGATTTTACACACACACACACACACACACACACACACACACACACACACACACACACACACACACACACACACACACACACATGGGAGCAGCATAACTCCTGCAAATAAAAAAACAAAACTCTCCTTAATGGCATGACTCTGGCTCTGGCAGCACCAACAAAACATTGGTGGCATAATTCCTGTAGCACAGAGCAATAAGAGAACAAGAACAGCTAGTTTAGTTAGTTTAACTTCTGCTCACGAATCCATGTTAGCGTGAAAACTTCACTTCATTAATTTTTCCTGACAGGTCCTGCAGCTGTAAAAGTGTGTGTGTGGGGGGGTCCCCCTCCCCCAGTTTTATGGTTCCAGCACCCATGATGTAGGATGCAGCCTGGGATGTTATCAGGTACCATGCAGGCTGTATTTTTTTGCCTTTGAGAGGGCAGTGATGACCTGTTCTTTATAGATAAGGGGAGATGGGCATGTACTGGCGATGTCCTGATTTAAGGTAAAGGTTTCATTGAATCTGTTAGCCAGCAAGTTGGCTATATCTATGGCATTTGTGTATGTGGTGTCCTTGACCACCATTTCTGAGCAGATCTGGGTATTTCCTTTGAGACTACAGATGTATGTGAAGAAGGTCTTATGACTGTCTCTAGTAGACTGGCCAATTTGGCCTTAAAGTTTGCTTTGAAGGATTTCACTAGTGCTCTTATTTGCTTGGTGACGCTAAGGAGAGATTGTTTCCAATTGGGCACCTGCACTTTCTTGGTCCTGGACAGCAATTTTTTCCTTTTGTTATAGAGTTTATTTATTGCAGATGTCCACTAGACAGGTTTAGTCTTCCTTGTGGAGGATGATTTTGTCCTTTTGGGTATTTCTGATTCCATGCATCTATAAAAATGCTCGTGTCGTACTTTGGCACAGATTTGGACATTTTCGACATTGGTGCTACAGAGGGGGAGGGGGCTATAAAACTGTTTATACCATCCCTCAGGAGGTTGTAATCAGCTCTGGAGAAGTTTATTAGTTTGACCCTAGCAAGAGGGGGATCAGAGGAGATGGTGACTTTGAAAGTGACTGCTTTATGGTCAGATCTTACCAGGGAGGATGATACTGTAGAGATGCTGCAGTGGTAACTCATGTTGGTTAACACCAAGTACAAGATATTATTGCCTCTTTTAGAGTACTGACTAGCTGTTCCAAGGCATTTGCATTGACAAAATTGAGGAATCTCTGTGCATTTGTATTCTGGCATGAGTAGTTATTCCAATCTATGTTTGGGTAGTTAAAGTCACCCTGGATCAGGGTAAAGAGTTGAATCTTGATAGATTCAAAGAGGTCCAGATGGGCGGAATTGGCATCTTGAGTCAAATTTGGGGGCCTTTAGCTAGCTATGATTTGAATAATGGTATTGATAATGGCTAACTACAACTGGAGTGTCTCCTGTGCATCATACTGTTTGACCAGCTTGGAGGTGTCTATGTCTTTAATTTATATATTGAAACGCCACCTCCTTTGGCTTTGATGCCCACAGTTTTTGGTCTGATGAGTAACAAGATAAGGCTAGGGTGCTCTTTGCAGCTTTGAACCAGGTTTCTGTGACTGTGCAAATATCAGCATCTTCCAGGGTTTAAGAATGCTTGCAATGAGTGCAGTTTCATGTTTAAACTCCTAGCATTTAGCAGCATGACTTTTAATTTGCATTTTGTTGACATTGTTATTTTGTTAGTTTAGGGACATACCTGCCTGAGACACACATTCATGAAGCTCAATCATGTCTCTCTCTTCATATAGTCAATGGAGGTACATCTCAAGTCATTCACTCCAACATGGACTATGATAGAGTCATAACAGTACCTGTTGTTGAGAGACTTGAGTGTCTGTGTGATATGACGGATTCCGGCACCTGACAAAACAACTAACTGTGGCTGTCTCCTTATCCAGCCTGATGAGATGCACATCTGTGTGTCTCACAATGGAGTCACCTATGACTAGTATGTTGGGTTTATGGTTAAGTCCTAGTGGCTATGAGACACAGGTATGTGGACTATGCTTTGCATATGGTGTGGATGGTTGTGGAGTTTGTGTGTGTTTTTGCCCCGGAGGTCTCCTTTGTTTTGGATGTTTTTGTTGAGAACCTGCTGGTGTGTGTTGTATAAGTGTGGGTGGTGTTTGAGGTGTAGTGATTGTGTTGACAACCTTCTCAGTGCCAGGTGTATTGCCTTGTGAGGGAGAGAGCATAGACTCTGGGTTCCTTATGTAACTGCATCTCTTGCAAATTGTGCTCCAAGGTGGTAGTAGTAGCTGGTTGTCTGTGTACATGAGACAACTGCTACACTGTCTCAAGATGACCATATCAACCCGACTGGCAGGAGAAACTGTAGGAAATTTTCCATCCATATTTGTCAGAATCTGAGGGAAAGAGGCCAGGGAGAGCTAAGGGGTAGACTTAATGCCCAAGTGCTTAAACCAAAACTAAGAGGCTTAGAATAAACTTACAGTTTAAACAGGCTATAAACAACCAGTAATAAATGCAGCAGAAAAGATGCAATTGAACACTTTACAGAACAAGCAGCATAAAAAGCAAGATGAAGTAATAGAGTAGGAGGAGGAAACACAAATACATTCATAGGTAGGTACTAGGCTATTGGCCCTCGGGCCTATATAAGCCTAGCCAAAAAAGTTCCTTGGCTTTTGCCATCCAAGAAAGTTATTTTTCTGTGCTCCTGTTGTGCAGAGCCACAGAAGTGATCCCCGGGGTGAATTTCCTATTTCCCATCCAATTGTCGAGATTTTTCTTAAAGAGGGCTAATGAGGAGCTTTGATTGATATGAATGGGTAGTCTGTTCCAGAGCAAGGGTGGGAAGTCTCTGGGACAGGAATCTATCTCTCCAACATATTCTGTTTATTGTGCTGGCAAGGTTTAGGTCCCTGGAGCATGTAGCTCAGAAGGATTGGGGTTTCTTTAAGTGTAGCATGTCCAACAGATCTGGGTTTGACATGACTTTGATTGTTAGGCAGAGGTCGACTCTGAGTAGGTGATAAGCGACGGAGTAGAGCTGGTGTTTTTTGAGAAGATCTGTGTATGGGATCTGTTTGAGGCTGGTAATCCTCTTAGTGAGGTACTTCTGCGGCCTTTCTAGTTGCTGTAGATGTCTTGCGAGGTACATGCCAAATGGGGCATTCTACTCTATAACGAATCTGATGAGGGATGAGTAGAGAGGAACAATGACCTCTTTTTTTCTGGAGATGAACCCCTTTGTGATGAGGTGTGTCATGTAGAAGGATTTCCTGACTATGGTGCCAATGTGATTATCAAAGGAGAGACTACTGTCCACCTGTGTCCCAAGGTCTCTTATCACACTTTTGGTGTTTAGTAGGCTACCACCTATGTGGTAGTTCATGGGTACAGTGTTTCTCCCAAAGGAGATGACAATGCACTTCTTGGCATTGAGCTTGAGGCCATGACTTTAACATCAAGCATCAGTCTCAGTGGGGTCCCTTTGTAGAATGTCCACATCATTAGGCAAGTCTATTATGGCACCTAGTCTGCAGTTGTCTATGAACTTCATTAGCCAAAGACCTACTGTATTTGCCTTGACTTCTGAGAAATAGATGCCAAACAGGAGAAGACCCAGGACTGAGCCCTGTGGTACTGCACTTGTCACTGGTCTGAAGTTGGATTTGGAGACCGCTACTTTCACTGTGTGGGTTCTGTCAGTGAGCCAGTTGGCCACTCATCTTGTGACATAGGGATTTATGCCCAGTCTAGTGAGTTTATCTATAATTCCAGAGTGGGGATGGGGTCAAAAGCCTTGCCGAGGTAAAGATAGGCTGTGTGCACCACTTTACTCTCGTCCATGGCTCTGGTGACTGCTTCAAAGAAGTCAATCAGGTTTCGGAGACATGACATGACCTACCTTTTACAAACCCAAACTTAGTGGGGTCCAGAGTTTGGAGGTTACCTCTGTCCTTGTTTATAAGTTCTAAGATGATACATTCCATGGCCTTGCAGACCAGGCTCATCAGGCTAATGGGGCAGTAGTTCCTGGTGTCCGTGGAGGCGCCCCCTTTGTGGAGTGGGATAACCATCACTGTGTGCCATTCAGTAGACACAAAGCCTGAAGTGAGGCTATGATTGAACATGGTACTTAGGTGGGGTGCCAGTTCGTTCTGTAGTTCATGTAGAATGCAGCCTGGGATGTTGTCAGGTCCCATGGATGCTGTGTTCTTGGCTTTGGAGAGTGTGGTCTTTACTTGTGCAGTTGTGATTACAGGGGCTTTGCATTCTTCTGGTATAGTGATGGGCCCTTTGGGGGGTGGGGGGTGAAGTTTGCACTGAACCTATCTGCCACGATGTTGGCAATATCAGTTGGTTCTGTATATCTAGTGCCATTGTGCTGTAGCTCAGACCAGATCTGAGTGTCACCACTGAGATTCTTGACATAGCTGTAGAATGCTTTGTGGTTGTCTTTAGAATCAGTGGTGATTTTATTTTCGTAACTAGCTTTGGAGGATTTTATGAAGGATCTCAGCTTCCTGCTGAAGCTGACCAGGGAGTTCCTGCAATCAGAGGATTTTACTCTTTTTTGCAACAGCTTCATCCTTCTGTTGTAGAGTTTGTTTATGACAGGGGACCACCAGGTTGTCTTTCTTATTTGCAGGATAGTGTCTTGGTTATGTTGGGGATGGCACAATCCATGCACTCATGTATGTGCTTATACAATGCATTTGTATAGGATTCAGTAGTCGTACCTCTATTTTCCATCTGTATTGGTGTCATGAAGCTTGCCACTTCTGTCTTAAGAAGCATGATGTTGGCTTTGGAGAAGTTTTTTCAGTGGTCCCCTTAATCCGGGTTGGGGACGGAATATTGATGTCTAGGGTGATTAGCTTGTGGTTGGATCTGAAAAGCAAGGATTTGACCACTGGCATGGAACATTGGTTGCCCATATTGGAAATGAACAGGTCCAGGATATTGCTGCTCCTGGTGGGAGTATGGGTAAGATGATCCAGGGTGTTGGAATTTATGAATTCCAAAAAGCGTTGAGCAAATGATTTAGTACATGAGTAGTTTTTCCAGCTGATGGTGGGGTAGTTGAAATCGCCCATTATTAGAGTATTGGGCTATACCTTAATATTACCCAGTATATCAAGAAATGTGGAGTGGGCATCCTGGGGCATGGCGGGGAATCTGAAACAAGCTACAACCTGGACTGCAGTCTTGCCCAGTGTTAGTTGCACTTGGATAAATTCAGATGCATTATGTTGAGCAACTAGCCTGGAGGTATGGATATCCTTAATGAATATGGACATGCCTCCTCCTTTAGTGTTTCGGTCCAGGTTAGGTGGCCGAAAGGTGTGGTATGAATTATAGCCTAGTAATGTAGGGGTGCTCTCTAGAGCCTTGAACCAGGTCTCCGTCACTGCACAGATGTCGATGTTCACCACTTTAAGGAGTGCCTCGAGTGAGTGCATTTTGAGGTTAAGACTTCTAGCATTGGGTAGCATTATCCTCATATTTTGCTTGCTTATACCTGTTATTTTTGTGAGTTTGTTGTTCAAACCTTGCCTAAAAAAGGCACTATAGGGGTGGCAAGAGCCTTAGCCAGTATCCGGAGTCCCAGGGGCAGCATGTGCAGGCCATTTCTGGCAAAGCATGGTAGTTTGTCGATCATGTCGTCCCAGGCAGACAGACACTGGATCTCCTTAGAATGACACTAGAAGCTTAGCCAATTGTTGAAGTCAATCATTTTGTCCTTATATTGTGGTATCATTCTGGGCAATGGCAGGATGCAACTCAGGGCTAGGGTCATACCTGCCTGGGCTAGATGATCCGAGAGCTCCTCCATGTCTCTTTTCATGTAGTCCAGGGAGGTACATACAGTAAAAGAAGCTGAATAAGGTGTTTTTTTTTTTTTCTTTTTCCTTTTTTTTTTTTGTTTAGCAGAGTGGAAAGGGAGAAAGGAGGAAGAGAAGATAATTCAAGTTTAAGAAACTAAGGCGGTTGCCCTTCCCAAATGATCTCTCTGTATTAGGTACAATGAGTTTAATGAATTGGGATTGGGATGAGTGTCCCAGATCAAATTTATAGTAGAGGGGTAACTGCAATAGCCACCAAGACAAAGGTCAAGCAAATATATAAATGCAGACACAGATAAGTAATAATTTTAAGTCAAGCACTCTAATATCACCCACCCCATCCAACCACTACCTTTCTTTCCACTCCACTAATTACCTTGATTATAGCAAGCTCAGATGCTCATAAGCCTAATACTTATTATACAGCAGGGACTTATTTTTGTAACATTTGTTAATGTCTGTTATGTACTTCACAGATAAAGATTCTAGTTGTCTACTGATGTACTATGTTCTTCATCTGTAAATATGTTTGTAATTAATTGCTATGTAAATTGTTAATCCTATATAATCCAATGTAACTACTGTCTGTTTATTTTAACTGTGGAGCTTTTCTCCCCGGGCCTCCACTGAAAATGGGCCTACATCCAGTCGGACACTCCCGGACAACAAATATAAATAAATAAATAAATAAATAAAAGCAAATAAATAAAAACAGAGCAGTACTTTTAAGAATCACTGAAACAGATCAAGTGCAAAAATATTTACTTATATCAGCTTTGTATTTCCAGATTAAGAAGAAGTCACAGTCAGGCAAAATGAAGCTTCTAGCAAGATAATCACAGAGTCACAGAAGGATAATTCAGCAAGATAAAAGACCCTGCCAAAGGGAATTGCTCACATTGTCTTGTTTTCAAGAAACCTTTCCCTGACATTTTGTTTGTAAAGGAGTGCCTTCATGCTTCTATTCCTGCTCTTTGTCCTGAGGTCCTGAGCCTAAACAAAGCTGTAAAGAAATAATACTTGCAAATAAAGATGTTCAAACTGCATCAACTATCATAGATTATGATGATGTCTTACACCAGCTACTGTCCAACTTGCATTAATATGGTTAGTTATCTTGCACACTGATGAATATGCTGACATTTCTGCCTCTCAAATTTTGTCATTTTTGTATGTTTTAGCAAACATTTTGATAAAGAAGACATTGTTAACCGTCTTCTTTTCTTAAATAAAAGCAGAGATATAGAATGCTTTTTTGCACTGAAAATTTTCCTGACAGAAAACAGGTAGGCCTTATCAACTCTGTGTTGCACACCTGATATGACTGGTGTGTATTCATGAGGGAGGCCTTGATTACTTGATGAGATAAGATTCCAGATCTTGAAAAATGTGTGTCAATTCACTATATAATTCAATAGTAAAAACTTGTACCCAGAAAAATTGAAATCTGATTAAGCAATGCCTGATGTCATCAAGCGATTAATTGCATTTGGACAAGGATATCACATCATCAAAGGTTTTGTACTTTTCCTGAGGACCTGTAAACAGAATATGAAATATTATTCTTCATAATGAAGGGAAATGGGTCAGCTAAGAGAAAGTAATGGACTGAATTTTTATTTTGCTGCCAAAAACTGCAGAATTTCTGGCAGAAAAAAAACAACACTATGAGGAATTGCTAATCCTGTAAATCTGCTTGATATTGCCTTTTTTCCCTAAAGAAATATACTTTATTGAAACATTTTCCTGACAGAAAGGGAAACCAACAAATAGTAATATGATAGGAATCAAGAAACTGCAGAAAAGTCCATACCCAGATATAGTTAGTAGCATCAAGCTAGATGAATACTATATAATAGGTTATCAATTCAGTTTGAAATATTCAGACCCAAAGGAATGAATATGGTAGTTAACCTTGTATAGAGAAAGTTTTAAGTTGGTCAAAAAGTCCAGGTATTTCTGACTAATTTTCCAAACTTTTTGTATAAATCTCCAAGATTTGAGAGCTTGTTGACAAAAAGATTCCAGGTATGGAAAGAATACCTCATTATAATGATGATGTTAACACACTCCTAGATAAACCATTTGAGTACACTGCTTTCCTTTCATAGGTTGTAAAAGGACTATTCAGAATGGAGTTAAACCATCTCTAGCCGGCATGTAATATTTTGAAGGTATTAAGTTGTTTCTAATGTGTAGAGAGGGGTGCCATTGCTATGTTCTGCTCTGCTAATACTGAAGAATACACTGCCAGTAAGAATGTAAAAACTGAAGTGCATGCTTTAGAAAGAGTTGGCACAGAAATTAAAAAGGGAGATGGAATTTGGAAAAGATAGACAGTGAAAAGGATACTGTGACTTAGAAACATACCCCAGAGACAGAGCAACACAAATCAAAAATTATAAGGGTCATCAGAGAAGGAACTGAGTCAAAAGGCAACACAAAGGCTGAAAAAAAACAGTAGCACAAAAACTGAGACAAATATAGAGAAAAAGAACAAAGCAAGGGCAGAGAGCAAGATGAAGAGGAGAATGAAGAGTTTTGAAATTGTTTTGTTAGTGTTAAGGAACAGAATGCAACTGAATGTAGACTTTAACCACATGAATATGTTAACCAAGAAAAAAAGCAAAACTGACTCTGAATTTTGTCCTGATATTACCTTTGCAGTGGACTGCAAGGACATGGAAAAGAAAGTGGAAGAATGGCAGCCACTCCCACTAAATCAGAGGGACAGCAACACATATGAAAAGGGAACACTCACCATGCCTTTACTAACAACCAAGAAAGGAAAGCAGAACGTGTTTTTTTGTTTAAAGCTACAAGAAAAGACATAGAGGAAGCTGCAGGACCAGTGTTCTTAGCAGAATAAACTATACATTTTACCTCAAAAGAAGATACAGAGGAAATAAATCATAAGTTAATAGACATAATAATAATGCATATTTGGTAACTAGGTAGGACTGCTGGACACACAGTCTGTTTTCAGGAGCAACCTGGGAGTAAAGTAACTTGCTCAAGTTTACACAGTTGGCAAACAAGGGCTGAGATAATCAAACCCTCAAGGAACTCCAGCTTGCAGACGTAACCTCTGCACCAAATGCCAGATGTACAAGTAAGCCACATAAACTTTAAAAAAGGGAGAACAGGAAGATGATCTTTAAGCAATGCATGAAAGAAAATAATTACGGTTGTAGGGTTAGATAGTGAATCTGATTTTTTTTCACAACGTGTTACCCCTATTTTGATTGAAAAAAAATAGCTGCTTTGCAGAACAAGTAAAAAAGGAGGCAATTCTGTATCACCAGTAATGAAGCTAGCCCACAGTCACGTTAGGTGGTCAGCTGGGGTTGCACATAACTAAATCTGGGGTATTAGACAGTTAATACTGGCCACAACTGACAAAAGAGGCAGAGAAGGTCCAGGCTTGTTGTACAGAATGACAGAAATCTAAACTTCATCATAGGTATAAAGCTCCCTTGGTCCCCTATCATAAAAGTACCAGTTGAACACACTGCCATGAACATTTTGGGGCAGTTGGTAAAATGCATCAATTGATATTATTAATTTCTAGTTATTATACACTATGCTACAAAAATTCCAAGGGCAGTGCCATTAAGAAAAACTAATGCTAAAGCTATTTCTGGGGAACTATATTCATTTTTTCTCCAGAGTGGGTAGATATTTACTGACTGAGGCATTAGTTTCATGTCAAGGGTACTATCTTGGTTATGTCAGTGTTTTAAAGTTAAGCAGCTGAAGGCATCAGTCTATCATGTATAGACTAATGGATTAATGCAAAGGTTTAATGAAACACTGAAATCTACTTTTACAAAAAGTAATTAATGCAAATAAAAAACTGGAAACAGATGTTACCATATTTACTATGTGCAATAAGATAAATGCCAGAGGTTCAGCTGAGATTTTCCAGTGTGAAAATGTTTACATCAAGTATCTGGCATGGCTCCTTGAAATTGAAATAAAATTTGCGAAGAAGAAAAGGTGCCATTCAAAAGTGTGATAGAACACTATGTGGATTTGCATGAGAGAGATTAAAGCTAATAATGCTCATAGTAAGGGAGCTCATGCAGAAAACATGGGAAAAGCAACAGTGACTTTGTAATAAAAATGCTCAACTTACAGAATTTCACCCAGGAAATCAGGTGCTAATGCTAGTGTCCTCTGTGGATAGTTGGAATAATGGTTAAGGTGTTTACCTTATAGACAAAAGGTACAGGGTTTGATTCCCACATGGGGTAATTGGCTAGGCTTAAAATGGCTCACAAGGGCAGTTAGCTTAGTACTAATCTATGAACCTATGAACAATTAAGAACCAATCATATAGCATATCTAAGGTGGAAACAGGTATATCATATAAGCCAAAACAGAAGATCCAAAATATATAGAAAATAAAGAAATTTATTGAAACAGTTGAGTGAGTGCCTTCATCTCTAAATGAGTCTTCATCAGAATAAATTCAAAACGTAACCCACAGTCTCTACCTGAAGGACAACCAGAGGATTAATTGTCAATCTGGTAGATATTGAGGCATCTACCAGAAAAAAGGCTACAAGTCTGCAGACCCTTGCATCATCTGGGACAAGACTGTGGATCACCAAACAGGCCTTGGCCTCTTCTCTTCTTGGGATTGGTGCTAACATTTTGCTTCTGGTGAGTAAAAAAGCAAAGGAGTATTGTATCTCAACAGAGTGAATCTTCAATATTGGCTTACATGATATACCTGTTTCCACCTTAGATACGCTATATGATTGGTTCTTAACTGTTTTCCACAGAGGACACTAGCATTAGCAGTAGCCAGGCAGTAGCCATTCATGTGACTCCCCTCTTTTCATTGTTCTTGAGAAGCTAATTCTTTATTTTTCAGTATGTACTGTTTGATTTCTTTCTAACTTCAGAATATCTGCCTAAATACTTCATCCTTAAATTTTCAGGGTCTACGTATTAGTTTCCCCTCAAGTATTTGTCAGTGCTCTGTACAGACTCAGACAACGTGAGGGACATTTTTTCTGTAAAAGGAATATAAGGAAAAATCTCCAGTATTTAGTAATAATGACCATTCCTCCTGGCATATCTAAAGGTCAGTTCGCTCTGCTTTCTCCTATTAACCTGGTAAAATTGGGCATTCTGAGGCAGTGTAGCAACTGCCTCGTACACAGACAGCCCTCTTCTCTTACTTCCCAACACTCAAGTTTGTGAGAGATGCACATATATATCCAAAATGGAAGCCATGCACTGTCAAGCCAAGACTGGAATAGCTGCTCAAGAGGAGAAGGTCAACACCTGCACCACATCACATGCAGCACATAGCCCTCCAAAACACCCATCATCACAGTTCTCACATAAAAAAACAAACCACAAACCCACTTTCTAAGAGGCTATCAATAGAAATCTACCAAAACAGCAGAGACCTCCAAGACAGAAATGCACTCGACCACCACAATACAACACAAACCGCAAGACACATAGCTCACCTACCCAGTGTGCCCTTCAACCTAAGCCACTAAGGCAAAACAGCTTGCCCAATACACTAATCATAGGTGACTCAATAGTGAGGCACACTGATGTCCAACTCACTAGGTTGAATAAGGAAAAGGTAACAATCAGCTGTCTATCAGGTGCCAGAATCCGGCACATAATACAGACACTCAGGTCACTCCACAATAAGTACAAGTATGATTCTGTCACTGTCCATGTGGGTGTGAATGACCTGAAACACACCTCCCTGGACTACATGAAAAAAGACATGGTGGAGCTCTTGGATTATGTGGCCCAGGCGGGTATGACCCTAGCCCTGAGCAGCATCCTACCATCACCCAGAATGATACCGCAGTATAAGAAGAAAATGATTGACTTCAACAATTGGCTAAGTTTCTGGTGTCATTCTAAGGGGATCCAGTATCTGTCTGCTTGGGATGGCATGATTGATAGACCTAGATGCTTTGCCAGAGTTCGCCTGCATCTGTCACCCTTGGGTTTCCGGATACTGTCTAAGGCTTTTGCCACCCCTATAGTGCCTTTTTAGGCGATGTTCTAAAGATCAAATTACCACTGTAACAGCTATAAATAAATGCAATCTGAGGGTCATGCGGCTTAGCACTAGAAGTCGAAAGCTCAAGATGCACTTGCTCAAAGCACTCCTCAAAATGGAGAACATTGACATTTGTGCTGTAAAGGAGACCTGGTTTAAAGCAGCAGATAGCACCCCCGCGCTACCAGGCTATAACTCATTCCACACCTTTCAACCCCAGAACATGGACCGAAGCTCCAAAGGCGGTGGACCCCAACCATGTCCCAAGACTCTCACTCCACGTTCCTAAGCACTTGTGTCCAACCCAACACTCTTATACTAGGTGACTTCAACTACCCCTCCATTAACTGGGAAAACTACTCATGCACCAATACACTGGCCCAACACTTCCTGGAATTCATCAATTCCAATGCCCTCGACCAGCTCATTCTTACTCCCACTAGAGGAGGCAACATCCTTAACCTGGTTATTACTAACACGGGCAACCTTTGCCCTACACCAGTAGTAAATTCCTCCCTGATTAGATCCGACCACAAACTAATCACCATGGAAATCCGCATCTCACCCATACCCCCTGCAAAGATAACCGCCATAAAAAACTTATCCAAAGCTGACTTTGGCCTCCTAAAAACAGAGTTGGCTAACTTTACGGCACCCATGTCAATGGAAAATAGATGCATGACTGCCAGATCATACACCAATGCACTGTACAAACACGTACATAAATGCATGGAGCTATCTATACCCAACAGAACCAAGACGTTCTCTTCCAAAAAAAAGGAAGCCAATCTAGTGGTCACCTGCCATTAATAAACTCTACAACAGAAGGAATAAACTGTTGCAGAAAAAGGTGAAGTCCCAAGACTGGAAAAACTCTCTTATTAGCCTCAACAAAAAATTGAGATCCCTCATCAAAACCTCTAAAGCCAGCTATGAGGGCAGAATTGCAGCAGACACTAAAAACAGCCACAAAACCTTCTATAGTTATATCAAGAATCTCCACGGCAATACCCAGGTTTGCTCTGAGGTACTGCACAATGGTACCTCTTACACTCAGCCAACAGATATTGTCAACATACTGGCCGACAGATTCAGTGCCAACTTTACCCTTCACTTCCCCACTAAAGGACCAATCACAATACCGGAGGAATGCCAGGCACCCAGCATTACTGCAGCATAGGTTAAAACTGCATTGTCCAAGGCCAAGAATACAGCTATCATGGGACCCAACAATATCCCTGGATGTGTTCTACATGAACTACAAAATGAACTGGCACCACATCTGTGCACCCTGTTCACTCACAGCCTCACCTCAGGCTTTGTCCCTACCGAATGGTGCACTGCTACAGTCATCCCTCTACATAAAGGGGGAGCTACTACAGACCCTGGGAATTATTGCCTCATTAGCCTGACGAAATGGATATGTACAGCTATGGAGTGCATCATTGTGGACCTAATTAACAAGGATATAGAGAATCTCCAATTTCTAGATCCCACACAATTTGGTTTTGTGAAAGGTAGATCATACTTGCTCAACCTGGCTGACTTCTTTGAGTCAGTCACCAGAGATGTGGATGAGGGGAAGGCAGTTCATACAGTCTACCTTGATCTGGCCAAGGCCTTTAATACCATTCCCCAGTAAAGGAATTATTGATAAACTCACCAAACTAGGCATCAACCCTACATCACTAGGTGGGTTGCAAATTGGCTCACAGATAGAACCCACAGTGTGAAAGTAGCGGACTCCAAGTCAGACTGGCGACCAGTCACAAGTGGAGTCTCACAGGGATTTGTCCTGGGTCCTACCCTATTTGGCATCTACTTCTCAGAAGTCCAGGCCAACAAAGAGGGACTCTGGCTGACCAAGTTTACTGCAAGCTGGGAGCCATTATTAACTCCCCAAGTGATGTAGACATCCTACAAAAAAGCCTCACTGAGACCAATGGCTGGTGTCGAAACCATGGCCTTAAGATTAATGCCAAAAAATGCATCACCATCCTCTTTAGAAAAACTCAGTTTCCACTAACTACCACATCAGTGGGAGCCTACTGAACACTGAAGGTGTTATAAGAGATCTGGGGACACAGGTTGACAGCAACCTCTCCTTTGACCACTACATTGCCAGATCAGAAAGTCCTTCTATGTGACTCATCTCATTTCCCAGGGTTTTGCATCCAGGAAGAAAGAGGTCATCATCTCTCTCTACTCTTCCCTCATTAGGCCAATCATTGAGTATAATGCCCCATTTGGCATGTACCTCATTAGATACATGCAACAGCTGGAAAGGCCACAAAAGTACCTCACAAAGAGGATCCTAGGCTTTAAACACATGTCCTACATGGACAGACTCAAAAAACTCCAAGTATTCTATGTCTCATATCACCTACTTAGAGGCAATCTTTGCTTGACTTACAAAGCCATGTCTGACCCAGCTCTGTTAGAAATACTACACCTATAATCCCAATCCCTCTGCACCACACATTCCAGGGACCTCAACCTTATTACCACAATCAGCTGCACTGCAATAACCTGGAACTTCTATGCCTAGAAACATGTCAGGCAGGCACTTTAATCTTGTAGCACTTCATGCCACTTTAATTCAGTAGGCAAACCAAGGTAATATAAAGTTGTGCCAGTGGCCACTATCACCCCCCAGCCCTTTTAGATTACTGTGACCCTCAAACCTGACCTAACCAACATAAATGAGGATGGATTGTTCAAAGCCTGCAACCCATGCTTATGATTCCAGAATTCCTGGTTTTGTGCTGGGCTAGAGATAGTGGTAAAATGATTGACATGTTGAAACATTAGTTATCGCAAATGTGTGTATGTTTGTGTTTATTTAAATTATTTCCCTGAGTGTATGGAGCATACCTACATCCTCACAGTAGTTAGCCATTTCATATTGTCTTAATTCCCAGTTACTGGAGTATAAAAGAGAGAGGAGTGTTGAAGGCTAAAGTTAGGAAGTTAGTTTCTTACTGAAGGAGCACCTGAAAGGAAGACCTGGAAGCAAGCACTAAACAAAAGGGATCCAACTTGGGGATAAGCAATTTTGGTTGCAGTTTAAAAGATGACCCACTACACAGCAAGGGCCAGTCAATGGAAAAATGTGATCTCCATGTCAAGCCAACTGTTTTGACCTGAGGGGAAAGTTGAGGGCTTGCCACTGCTTGCATAAATCCTGCTGAGAATCAGAGACTTGCAAGTTACAACCTGTAAAAGTCGACATAGGAAAGGATATATAGTGCATGGTGAAAGGGATGCAGGGGTAATACATGCTAAATGTATTCTCCAATGTGTACCCATCACGTTCCCTATGATGTTTCTCTCTGTGAGCTTAGTATTTATCAGTTATAACGTTCTTAGCCACTAAAATGATTTACAGCCTATTTGGCAAAATGATGCATTTAGGTTTACTAAGAAAGGTGTGATGGATGCACTCAGGAGGGTTGCAAAGGTGCTGGGAAGGAAGGCTGAGTTCAGCAGTGGTTGGATGGAAGATACGAAAGTCTATAAAATGCATGTAAATAACAAGATGTGAGAACAAAACATTTAGGTAAAATGAGAAGGAGAGACAGGAATAAAATGTTCTAATAAACTACAACTAAAATCACTGAATAAAAACAGAGTGTAGATGGCAATGAATTAAATATTTCATCATTTTTGAAATAAATGACAGGAAGTGGACTTTTTGCAGTATTGATAAAAACAAATAAAATGTTAGTGCCTGATGAGGAATTGTATGACATATTTGTTATTACGGTATACTACACTAAAAGACCATCTGGGCAGGGTAACATTTTTGAGCAGTCTTAAAAGGATGTTTATTTTGGATTTTCTTGAATACGATAGTACTTTTTCACCATCACCAGGAATAAAGCTTGATTCTTTTTGCATTGTGCACTGAGACGTATATGGAACCAGTTAAAAAATGCTTTGCACTGCTGTGTGATTTTGTTGATAAGTTGTGCTTCAGTCTCTTAAATCTACATACTTGAAACTTGCAGTCTAATTTCCACTGAAAGTCCCATAGTGCTATAGTGGTAACCTTCCGCATTTGGTAACCATTCATTTTTACCTCAGTGATGTCTATTGGCATATTGAATGTCTGAAATTGTCAATGTGCTACAGTGAGATTGATATTATAAAGTTCACTATACAAGGCAGCACTCAGTAAAATCCTATAAAAATACAATCACCAGAACAAAAGAGAATACATTATGATGCATTGTGTTCAGATGACATGAATTATCATTAACAGAGTGCAGCTATTAATTATGTCCCACCATCTACAAGAATACTACGGATCACAGCTAAAACATTTAATTAAATCTCATTTATTCCACTTTGTCCATGCTATATGTGTTACATCACTGGGTTATGATTACTAGCATTCTTGCAGATAAACCAGCAATTCCAACCTTGATACTAGGTATGAATTCAGTGACAGAAAGAACACACCCTGCTGATCATGGTCTGGAAATAGCCTACTGAGAAATTAATTCTGTCTGAAAATGAGCACAAAAACAATTCACCTTGCAGTGTAAAGTCATATTTTACACATATGACATTTATTTATTTAGTCATTTATTTACTGGGGCAGAGCACTGATTAAAAGTGACCACTGGTAGGCTTGGCCTCAGTTGCCTTGTACAAATAACAATAAAAATGAAAAATTAAAAATGAGAGTAAAAATGAAAGAATCTACAAAGAGTATAACAGAAAACAATAATAAGTAGTAGCTGGTTAGAGCATTCTGTCTAGAAACAGATATGAAATAGATTAACATGAATAGATGCACACAAAGCTTACTTTGCACTAAGACAATGTGCATGTATACAGACAGAGATTAAAAGGAGATAGAAGTCATTCACAAAGAAGAGCAGGAAGAGACTGGGTCTATGTGGTGGGGATTACCTACTATAATGGTCATGTGTTGTGACCTGTGTTATTGCATTTGCATCAGCTCTGTAACGGGGTCTAAACTTAGTATAGTTGAAGTGGTCTATAAATATAAAAATATAAAGTATAAAAGTAAAAATGATTAAAAAGTATAAAGATGCAGAAGTAAGTCACTTGTTGGTTTTGAGCATAATAAATACTACTTATTATTTTTCTAATATTAGTTAGTCTGCAGTGAGTCAGCTATGTACTACTATCCATGTATGCTTTTTTACAGGCTCAGTGTGTTATTTATAGTCAGATATATAACATACTCATAAAGAATGGTCTTCTTAGGTTACTAACTTAATGAAAGCAGAACAAAAGTCACTCTGAATGGAAACAAGGTCTGATTTTTTTAAAGATAAACTAAAATGGCATTTAATGGGAAAGCCTTTACTCATGAATTCTTTTCTTCTGTGGTATTTCTTCTTAGCACAATAACATAAAAAAACAATCAGTGCCATCCCGCTGCCTCTGGCAGATGCCTGCTAAGTGGAATTCCAGTCTGACTTCTGCCTGCCTTTAAGGAATAAGAAGTCATTCTATGTGAATTGAGTGTAGTCAAGTATCTTATGTAGAGATTCTGTGTCAAGTGAGAAAGACAAAGAGATAGAAAGACAGGCAGAAATACAAATTAACAGATGCAGAAATAGGCAGAGACAGACATTGTTTTATATTTAATCTATATACCATTCTAATTGATTTCCCAGTAACATCTTCAGTTATTACATAGCCTGATAGTTACATTATGATGTATTGTAATGAATGTTACCTGCAGAATCCACTTTTGTAGATTACAGGTTCTGTGTAATGAGGATTACATTTCAATGCACTTGTGTTTTAACAGTGAATATGGCCTTGCTGCCTTGGTAAGATAATCATTACCTGTCATGGCCACTGATACATTTCACAGGTGATTTGCTATCTGAGATGACAGCTAGTACAGAAGAGTTATTAAAGTCCCTGACCTGTAGACATAGAGAACTGGGTGTGAATTCTAATGTCACCAATTATACACTGGAATCACAATTAATATTCTAGTTCCCCTGAATGTACTGTGTAGCCGATTTACTTTTATGTGAGCTATTCTTATCCTAAGGTAATAAAATAAATTGCCGCATTGTTCAATTGTTATGAAAATACTCTAACAATATTTTGGCTTTGTGCAAGTCATTATTTTAAACGGTCATTTACATCAACAGTCAGGTCAATCTAAAAGGCTTTAAAATGTTTCATTTTCATGGTTTTAAAACTCAAGTTATTTTTTCAGTGTATACTACTTATTGTAAGACAGATCTCACTCATACATTCTTATAAAAATAATTACCCATTGGAGGTTAACTAAGCATAAGAAAAAGCAATGACATATTCTCTACTCTCAGTCCCACCAAATGTGTCTTTTAATGGGAAGTTGTACCATTTAACATCTCAAAAGGGCTGTTAACAAATGAGGCCAAGGACAGAAGTAGGAACTACTAGAAATGTCCGTAGCATCATTTAGTAGCAATTTATCCATGTAAGCGGGATTGATCTAGTATGACTAAAAATAGCCAAAGGAACTGAACCACAGCTACCCTGCAAGACATGGGGAAGACTATACTTGCAGGACAGACAGAAACAGACCCCGCTGTCAGAAAATGTAAGACTTGCAGTTGAGAGACAGATAGGTTTATGCAGAAAAAAAGAGAGAGAGAGAGAGAGAAAGAATGGGAGAAAAATGTCTAAAAATATGCAAGTAAAATACAAGCAGCAATGCAAAACTTTAATGCACTAAACAAATCAAAGCATCATTGCTTCAATTCTCTGTAAAGAATTGAGTTTTTAAAGATTTTTCAGCCATGATGTCTGATGCAGGAAATGCCTGAATATGTTGGAAATTTGCAGTAACTAGTGCTTTTTAAGCCACTCTGGAAAACATCACCATTATTCAGACCGCTTTGTGTCCACTTGTATTTACAGATCTAAGCTATCCAAACTATTGCTTGTTTTTTTTTTTTTCCTTTAGCCTCTAGTAGCGATTCATTAAAAAGTCACTAATTCAAAATGTCATATTAAATAAATATGAGTACATCAGCAGTGTTTTAGATTATAAAAGATCTGAAGAATGCACCAGTAAACAGCTGTGACTTTCTAGGGGATTTATACAAAACAGTACCAACCTAACAAATAAAACTCCTCTATTCTGTACGGGTAAAAAAAATATAAAAGATCTGTGTTCTTAAAATATAGCCTGGCTGTTTGTATTACTTAAAGAATTTCATTATAGCCATGTGGTAACTACGATAAATGGCATTACACATACAATAGTTTATGATTTTATATCAGATTCAGCAACCACAGGTACTAGCTGTGAAAACACATTGGGCATGCAGTTTAAACCACTCTGTCAATGCCGTATTGAGTTCAACTGCAATTGCTCATTAGGAATGGGTAGATGCCCTAATGCTAATGCCCTTTGAAAGTCAGTGATGCATACTTTATCTCTGCTGATCAGAACGTATGCTACATTACTATACAAAGTGCAGTGTGACACTCTTATGTGACTGATATGAGTAACTGCAGGACTGGTATTTATTTTTATATTCCTCTATGTTTCTTATGAAGGTATGTGAACTGAAGTATTTATGCCCCTTTAAGTAATGGCAGTCTAATTCAAACAATAAAAAAATAACTTTTATGTTAGAAGAAGCCATGGGCTTGGAAATTCACAATCATTAAGGAAGTATTCAAGAAGAATGCAAGATGTCCCTCTTTTTAACATGTAGGGGGAATTTATTCCAGTGATTGGGCAAATGTGTAATAAAGTTCTCCCTCTTGCATCAAATACTCAGTTCTAGTATTTGTGGCAATGTCTGTCTTGCAAATGCATGAAATAAAAGAAGGATAGCTACAGGTATAGATCTTCATGTAACTGTCAATAACACAAGTATAGATATATGGCTGCAATCCTGTCTTGGTAGCCAAGGGTTTTTTGATCAGTAATGTTATTATTGAGAGACCACTGGGACCTATCTATCTGTGTGATATGTCTGGTTAAGTACATACCAAAGGAGGCGTTTTACAATTGGTCTAATTAGAGCCGAGTACAGAGAGATGATTTTGACCTGAATGAGTTACCTCTTAATGTCAGTTATGCTGATAGAAGGATTTCCTGACTTCTGATGCTATATGGTCATCAAAAGAGAACATGTCTGACCATGGTGTCCAGATTCCTGACAAACATGTTATTTTGGAGTGAGGTACCTCTGTACATATGTGTGACACCCATGCACTGGCCCAATAATCAAGGAGCCTCAATCCTCACCATTAACACCAGTGAGGACCGTCCACATTGAGAAGGATAACAAGTACACACACAGTAAAGTACAATTTAACACCAGTGAGGGGCGTGCACATTGGGAAGGATAACAAGTACACACACAGTAAAGTACAATTTAACACCAGTGAGGGGCGTGCACATTGGGAAGGATAACAAGTACACACATAGTAAAGTACAATTTAACACCAGTGAGGGGCGTGCACACTGGGAAGGATAACAAGTACACACACAGTAAAGTACAATTTAACACCAGTGAGGGGTGTGCACATTGGGAAGGATAACAAGTACACACACAGTAAAGTACAATTTAACACCATTGAGGGGCGTGCACATTGGGAAGGATAACAAGTACACACACAGTAAAGTACAATTTAACACCAGTGAGGGGCGTGCACATTGGGAAGGATAACAAGTACACACACAGTAAAGTACAATTTAACACCAGTGAGGGGCATGCACATTGGGAAGGATAACAAGTACACACACAGTAAAGTACAATTTAACACCAGTGAGGGGCATGCACATTGGGAAGGATAACAAGTACACACACAGTAAAGTACAATTTAACACCAGTGAGGACCGTCCACATTGAGAAGGATAACAAGTACACACACAGTAAAGTACAATTTCCCTTAAGAGCACACAGAGATCACAGTCAGTCTGAGGCTGGTTTTTCCCCTTTCTCTCCAGATCCCCAATAAGACTCCCCACTGGCACAGCTATCCTTAGCCAGCATCCCGAGCCAAGTCCTCCTAGCACTCTCTCTGTGCAACCAGTGCTTTGTGTCCCTGCACAAGTAGCTGACAAACATGCACACACACACAAACACATACACACACTCTTTGAGATATGATTTATATACAACCACACAGACACTGCTGGGGAAGGCTGGTGCAGGTTCACTTGCTGTGCCCCTTCTGTCCAGGCTATATGGTAGTAATCACTGCTACCAGGACCCTTACTTATCAGCTACTAAAAAGGCCCTTACCAAAGGGTGTCCAATTATTACTGTGCAATAATATTATCAAATTGGTAAGTGTGACCAGTACTTTTTAAGGCTTATTGGAGTGGCTGGCCAGTATCATTATATACATGTGATGTACTCTAGAGCTTAAATTATCTCTACACAAAACAGCCACAGTTGAAAGGATTAAAAATATTTAATAATAAATAATAAAGAACACACAACAATACTTATTACTACACAGTGCTAGTCAAGAGTTCAGAGAATGCTTAAAATAATAGATTAGAATAGTTCTGACATCAGTACAGAAAACAACTAGTCTAATCTTCCTATTTCCTAGCTATTTCTAAGAGAGACACTAAAGTCTAAGATCCTACTTACATACAGAGCATAGGCAGAGTGCTGGTGAGTTGGATGTTCTCAAGACAAATGCAAAATGTTCTCTCTCTGTCTCTGAGAAAGTCCTTTAAATTGATAATACATCCTGCTGACCCATTTTAGATTACATCATTCTGAACAATTCTCTGGTTTCCAGGCTGACAGAAACTCTAAATTTACATTTCTTAAGCTTGCAACTGGTCAGGAAACACGGCAATAAACAACATTATACATGTAAATTTTAGCAGTTAACTCTGGTCTCAAATCAATAGGAAGAATTCCTTCATCCAGATATCTCGGCTCCGAGTTTTGGGATCAAACATGTATACAATGCTTGACTTATCAGCTTTCCTCCAGCAGAGTGCAATGTGGTTACATTTTTGAAGTTCCACATCCAATACAATTTTCTTATTTAAGAGAAAAAGCCTGTGGCTCTTGCCACTCCCATAGTGCCTTTTTTAGGCAAGGCTCAGAAGACAAACATACCGCCATAAATAGCGCAAGTAACAAAAAACTGGGGGTAATGCTACTCAATGTTAGAAGTCTAAACCTCAAAATGCATGCACTCGAGGCACTCCTCAGTATGGAGAAAATCTATATATGTGCAGTAACAGAAACATGGTTTAAGGCTCCAGAGAGCACCCCAGCACTACCAGGCTACAACTCATACCATACATTTCAGCCACAAAACTGAACCGAAATACAAAAGTTGGGGGTGTATCCATATTCATCAAGGATACCCACACCTCCAGGTTAGTGGCACAGCACAATGCTTCAGAGATCATTCATGTGCAACTAACAACATGCAGAACTGCTATTCAAATTGTAGCTTGCTACAGATCACCCACCATGTCCCAGTACCCCCATTCTGCATTTCTTGAAACACTGGAAAACATAAAGTTGTACCAAACACCCTAATATTGGGTGATTTCAATTACCCAAACATTAACTGGGAGAACTACTCAAGTACTAACTCGCTTGCCCAACATTTCCTAGAATTTATAAACTTAAATGCCCTGGTTCAACTGGTCAACACTCCCACCAGAGCTGACAACATATTGGACCTGGTCATCACCAACATGGGCGACCAGAGTTCCACACTGGAGGTCAACCCCTCGCTGGTTAGATCTGACCATAAACAAATCACTTTGGATATCCACATTCTGCCCCCACCCCCAGACAAGGAAACTACCATGACAAACTTTTCTAAAGCAAACTTTACGTTACTTAAGACCGAGGTGGAAAGTTTCAAAGTCTCCATTCTAAAGGATAACGCTGTCCAAGCTGCAAAATCCTTTACTAAAGCATTCTATGAGCACCTACAAGAATGCATAGATCATGCTATCCCAAGCAAAACCAAGACTCACTCCTCCAAGAAAAGGAAACCAGTCTGGTGGACTCCTGCCATAAACAAGCTATACAATAGAAGGAGGAAACTAGTACAGAAAAGTAAAATCCCAAGAAGGGAAGACATCCCTCATCAGTATCAGCAAGAAGCTACGATTCCTCATAAGATCATCCAAGGTGAGTTTCGAAAGAAAAATTGCCAAGGACTCCATCAATAACCACAAGGCATTCTTTAGCTATGTCAAGAATCTAAGTAACAATGCTCAGATCTGCTCGGAGTTAGTGCAAAATGGCACAAAATACACTGAACCGACCGATAACCCCAACATCCTGGCAGACAGGTTCAGTGCAAACTTCACCCCAAAAGGGCCCATAACCATACCAGAAGAATGTAGAGTCCCTGAAATCACAGACACTCAGGTTAAAACAGCCCTCTCCAAAGCCAAAAACCCAGCATCAATGGGACCAGACGGTGTCCCAGGCTGTGTCTTACATGAGCTCAAAGATGAACTAAACCCTCATTTAAACACACTGTTCAAACTCAGCCTCTCCACAGGCTACATACCCATAGCGTGGTGCACAGCAACAGTTATTCCACTCCACAAAGGTGGAGACACAACAGACCCAGGGAACTATTGCCCTATAACAAAAAAGAAAATAGTCTCTCCACACCATCAAGCCAAATAAAATTAATTAAAAAGATGACAATGATTTCGGATATAAAAAAGATCCTTCCTCATTGTCTTATACAAAAGAAAAGTTAAAATCAACATTTGTACTAATAGCACATGACACAGCCATTAACTGATTAAGGTGAACACCTAGTTATTAAAGATACAGAAACAATGATAAGAGGGATAAGAAGTATATACATATCTTCCTCTCATTTTTTTCTAATTTTCCTTTGTTCATTTTTTTAGAATAGGTTTTAGTGTAACTTGTTTATTTAAGCCCGGGTCATTATCTGCTTCAAGCCTCACTATCCATTCACATTCTTTCATGTCCACATTATTAACATGGTCTCCATGTCTAATACTTGGGTATACAATAGATATGACCCTGAAGTCAAATTCATGAGCAGCACCCATTGCAGAAATGTGGCAAGCCAGTGAGTTAGTAGGTATATTCCTATGAATCTCCGATCTATGCTCAATAATTCTATCCCTCAGGTGCCTGACTGATTTGCCCACATAAAATCCTGAACATTTCTTACATGTGGCAAGATATACAATACCAGTGGTGTTACATGTCGCTGTACAGTGAAAAATGAATCTCCTGCCACTCATAGGATGTATAAATTCTGAGCACTGATTAATACTCATACAACATGAACAATTGTAACATGGAAAAGTGCCTTTTTTCTTAAACTCAATTCCTTGTGTATTATTCAAAGAAAAATCTTTGTAACATAAAAGTTGTTTCAAATTATTACAATTACGATAGGTAAACATAGGTTGGTCTGGGAGCTATTTCTCATGACTGGGTATAGATTTCAGGACAAACCAATTTTTTCTTATAACATTCTCAATTGTTCTGCTCATTCTATTGTATGTCATGAGATATCTAAGGGGTTGTCCATTACCAGGACTCATAGTGTCAGTATTGGAATCCTCTTTAACAGAAAGGTATGGTCTGGCTACAGAGTCCCTTAGTGTCAGAGCATCCCTCCTAGCTGTCTCTATTTCTGTCACATTGTATCCCTTCTCCAAAAAACTTACAGTCATTTCCTGCATCTGAGCATTACATACCTCCAGCTCTGTACTAAGTCGACTGGCACTGACTTTTTAAGATACTCTTGAAGGTCCTCCTCGCGTGCATACTTTTTTATGGAGGTATTTGTTTACTTGGACATCCTTCTTATAAACACTAGTTTGTAAACCATGATCTGTAAGCATGAACTGTATATCCAAGAAACTTAGGGATTTGTCAGAGAACTTCATCTCAAATATAAGAAAAGCAACAGTCTCATTCAAGTATGTATAAATGTTTTGTAGATCCAACATAGTACCCTGCCAAACTAGGAAAATGTCATCCACAAAACGCTTATAGAATGAAACATTCCTAGCGTAGGGATTACTTACACCATGTATAAAGTTTTCTTCCCATCTGCTCAGAGTCAAGTTAGCATATGTATTTGCTATGGCAGTGCTCATAGCAGTACCGGAAACTTGATGGTAAATTTGCTTATTGAAAACAAAAAAACATTGTTTTCTAGAACCAGATCTAATAGTTCATAAATTGTCTCAGAACTTCTACCATTAACCAAACCATGCTCAACTAGTATTTGTCTGACACAATCAACTCCACAGGCGTTAGGGATGACAGTAAATAAAGATTTTATATCTAGTGGCACTAGGAAAAAGTCCTGATTAGTAATGTTATCATACCAATTGTAAAGCTGAGATAAAAAATCATCACTATCTTTAATATAACTAGGGGCAAATTTTAGATAGTCCTTTAGTATATTTTGGAGGTATACAGATATAGGCTCTGTAATCCAACCACCACTTGAGGCAATGGTACTCATGGGTGGTTGCTCAACAGACTTATGGATCTTAGGAAGTCCATAAAGTATGGGGATGGCAGGACAGGGCACACTCAAATAATGAAAAGTTTCAAGGTCTATGTCATTCATTACTTGGAGATCGTATATAGACATATTTATTTTACTAATCATACTGTCTATTTCCTTGTTACCAATAACTTTAAACATAGACTCATCCCTAAGAAGATCTATCATGGATTGTATATACTGTTCCATGTCCATTATCACTATTGCTCCTCCCTTATCAGCCTCTTTTATAATAATTTGTGTGTTAATTTGTAGTGATTTTAATGCTTCACATTCTGATCAAGCAAGTTATGATGTTTAGGACTATTATTCCTTGTATATAAATCACGTATTTGTTTCTCACATAATTCATTGAATACAGAGATGATTGGGTCACTGATTGGAACAAAAGTGCTAGTTCTCCTTAGATGATTATTCATAGTATCATTACTATTTCCATATATATTCTTTAAATTCAAACTTCTAGAGAACAGACCCAAGTCAGTAACAGCATTAACTACATCATCAGTGGCTCTGGGAATAAACTTAATGCCATGTGATAACAAAGATAGTCCAGCTTCAGTTAATTGGTACTTAGAAAGGTTGACTAAGGAGGGACGGGGTACTGTATTATCCATGTTAGTCAATCCATTAACAGAATTTGTATTTTGACAATTTTGGTGCAGTGTATTCAAAGACTCAATACTTTCTGGAATAATAGAGGTTTCTATCTGAAATTCAGAAGGTAGTGCCACATGGCTAGTGTTAGTTTCAGCACATTCATCAGTAATATTATGTATAATAACAAAATTTCCTCTCATTTGACTAAAAGTTAATGTATCAATATCAACATAATTTTGTCCAATAGCAATACTATCAGCACCACTTACATTGTCTCTAAGTGGTTTCATCACATTAATCGCCCCATTAACATAGTCTTGATACAGTATGTATGAACAATCAGCACTTAGTCTAATAATAGGAGTTTTTGTTTGGACTTCAGTGGATCGTACCACATAGCTATTATTAGTTCCAGCATGTTCATCACTGGAACTGGATGCCATAATAGCATTGTTTCCTAGCATGCTGGAACAATCAACAACATTTTGTTTAGTAGTGTCACTCACAATATTAGATACTTCACTGGTTATGACTGATAGTGAACAATTGGCATCATTATTAAATCCAAGAGGTGTAGCTACATTATTATGAACATAAGTATCATTAGAGTGAACTACTAAATGAAACACGAACATCCACTGAAGTCCAAACAAAAACTCCAATTATTAGACTAAGTGTAAGACACTGAGGAAGGATGTTTTTTATATTCAAAAGCTTTGTCATTTTTTAATAAATTTTATTTGGCTTGGTGGTGTGGAGAGACCATTTTCTTTTTTGCTGTTGCTTTGGTGTTGCTCTCTCCATCTTATTGCTTGTTCCACTTTTTTATTGTTTGAGTTCGAACTATTGCCCTATAAGCCTGACTAGCTTGGTCTGCAAGGCTATGGAGCTCATCACCATGGAACAGATTTACAGAGACATTGGGAACCTCCAAACACTGGGCCCTACCCATTTCAGCTTTGTTAACGGCAGATCATGCCTCCTAAACCTGGTGGACTTCTTTGAGACAGTTACCAAGGCTATAGATGAGGGAAAGGTGGCACACACAGCTTACCTAGACCTCGCAAAGGCCTTCAACACCATTCCCCATTCTGGTATTATAGACAAGCTCACCAGCCTGAACATAAACCCCTCTGTCACAAGATGGGTTGGCAATTGGCTCATGGACAGAACTCAGTCCAAGGACCCCTCCTGTATGGCATATACTTTTCAGCGGTACAGGCAAGCACAGGAGGACTATGGCTGACCAAGTTCACAGACGACTGCAAACTAGGGGCTATAATTGACTCTCTGGCTGACACAGACATCCTCCAAAAGGGTCTCACTGAGATGGATACCTGGTGTCAAAATCATGGCCTCAAGCTAAATGCCAAAAAGTGCATAGTCATAACCCTTTGGAAAAAACAAAGTACCCACAAACTACCATAGAGGTGGTAGTCCCCTAAATATGGAAGACGTAATAAGAGAGCTGGGGATCCAAGTAGATAGTAATCTCACCTTTGATAATCACATTGCCAAAGTGGTTAGAAAATCCTTCTACATGGCCCACCTAATCACAAAAGGGTTCACATCCAGATCAAAAGAGGTCATTGTGCCCCTCTACTCATCACTCATCAGACCCATCATAGAGTACTGTGCCCCAATTTGGATGTACCTTACAAGACACCTGCAACAGCTGCAAAGACCACAGAAGTACCTCACCAAGAGGATCACTGGCCTCAAACAGATGCCCTATGCAGCTCGACTGAAGAAACTCCAGCTGTACTCGGTTTCATACCGCCTACTCAGAGGTGATCTCTGCCTGACATACAAGGCCATGTCCAACCCAGAATTGATGGACATGCTCCACCTAAAGACAACCTTATCCCCTCAAGCCAAATGTTCTATGGATCTTAACCTCACCACAACAATAAATAAGACATGCTGGCAGGATAGATTCCTGTTCCAGGGACTTCCCATGCTTTGGAACAAGATTCCAATCTACATTATGCAGAGCTTCTTGCTAACACTCTTCAAAAGAAACCTTGACGAGTGGACGGGAAAAAGAAAGTTTACCCCGGGGATGACTTCAGTGGCTCTGCTGGACAGAGGCACAGGGAACTAATCCAAGGGGGCAGTGAAAGCCAACACATTCTGGCTAGGCTTATAAATTTCTTCGGGCAGATAGCCTAGTACCTACCTATGAAACTATTAATATTTACAAATGACAGAATTATCTACAAAATTCTATCTGACTAGGCTGGTAGCCTTCACATATCTTCACAATAAGGATGAGTATTTTTCATAAAATGCAACAATACTGCACTTTTTCATTTAGTTTTAGCCATTTTTTACTACAATGATAGTTGGTAAAGAATAGTTCTTGCTGTAGTGATGCCATATGAAGAGGCAATTGGACAAGAACACCTAGCTTGCAATAATAGGCAAACTTAGTTAGCCACAAGCTGGTGTTTATTGTTTGGAGGTTAGCAGAGTATATGAGAAGAAGTAATTGTCCCAGCACCGAACTCTGATGTGCACTACTAGTTACCCTCTTACTTTCTGAGGAGAGAACTGCTATTTTATCTCTGCGAGTTCCATCATTCGGTGAGTTTGGCATCCATCTTAACCACATGTTTAGGAATCTTGATGCGAATAGTATAAAATGCCTTGCCTATATCCAGGTAGGGTGTGTGGACTGAATGACCACCACATACGAATCTGTTACACACTTGGAAAAAATTTAATAAATTAAGTAGATATGACCGACCTTGTCGAAACCCAACTGTTAATGATCTAGAGTACTAGAGTATGTATTCTTTTTTTTTTTTTTTTTTTTTGAAGTTGTAGCTTAGGAAATCAGATATGCTATGTTCTGTGGCTTTATTAATTAGATTAATTAGGCTAATGGGTCTATAGCTCCTGGAGTCTGTGGTAGTGTCTCTCCTTATTAAGCGGTATCACAACAACAGTTCTCTGTACTTCGACTATACATTTTTGGGCTAAGCTTAAGTAAAACAAATTCATAAGATGTTGAACAAGGCCATGTTTGGTATTATTTATTACGCATCCAGGTAAATTTTCTGGGCATAAGGAAGTAGTACTTTTAGGCTTTTTAGATCATATTTAGGACATGCTCCTTGATAATCATAGGATATGTAAAAAGTTGGAGATTTTCAGAATTCTGATGACTGTATATAAAGTAAACCTGGCACTAAATTTCATCTGCAAATCTAACAGCTATGGCTTGATGGTCAGAGTAGGTGACGTCATTTCAGACCAGTTTGGAAAACTGGTGGGTATTACTTCTTAATTTTTTGATGAAGGTACAGAATGATTTATAATTATCCTTGTATTCATATGCTAGTTTCTGTTCTAATAAGACTCTGATCTTTCTGATAATGGCTTTTTGATATAATCTTTAATGTGAGTAGATTATGAATTGTTATAGACTTTTAAAATAGGTTCTTTATGTTAGAGAATTTATTTATACTAGTGGACAACCAGAGTGGTTTGTTTCTAAATTTCCCAGTTTATTGGGTCTAGTAGGGACTGCTAACTATATACTGATTTTAAGTTGGGAATGAAACTCCGTTAAATAAAAAGCAGTTGAGACTGCTTGATGAATAGTTGAGTGATAAGTCAATTTCAAGAGACCATTACTGATTCTTAGTAGTTTTGTCCATTTGAAATCACTCATTTCAGAATTGTTCCTTGGGGAGCTTGAGATTTTAAAAGAGATAATCACTTGTTTGTGACCAAATTTAACTATAGGGGTAGCAAATGTGAAGGCTGTATTGGTAAGGAAAAGGACGAGCATGCTTCATCCCTAGTGTGCTGGGTTTTGATTTCTTCAAGGGAATTATCATGTATTAAGATCCGGAATCTTTGAGCATTCCCACCAGTTTATCAATGGATAATGGAAATTTCCTCTAACAAAATTATTTTTCATTATGAATATGTCTTGAAAGGAATCGCTCATGGTTTCTGGCATATGAGTGGTACCTTACAGCTGATTATATGTTTGGAATTTTTTTTTTTTAGGCTAAGTTAGACCTCACTGAGTTTGGTTTGCAGGTTTCTGGGATTTTGATAAAAGGTGATAGAGTTTCAGATATTATAGAATAAACTTTCCCTTCAATTTTCCTCAGTTCAGAATTGTTAAGTGCTAAAGCCATTTAAGGACAGAGTACTCTTTAAAAAGAAGTTGAATCTCAATTATAGCAGAGACATAGATTCATTCAAGTTGCAGGAGACCCTCAAGATCAGATAAATTGTTATTAAGACTTATTTAATTGAGAAGAGCAACCTTGATATAGTTAGAACTAGAATGTGCTGTAATTTTATCTGCTACTGCGGGATTCCTGATTCATAAACCACTGCCCTTTCCTTGCTGCTTAAAATTACTGCTGTGCACTTTAGGCAGCAAGGCACAGACCATCAAATACAAGTGTGGAAGTCCACCTGTGATAATAACTTTTCCAGCCCTCTTCTCTGACATACAACTTCTAGAGTGCAATATTCATAAATGCTCAAAGTAAAATAGTGCTGAGCAGGGCTTTCTTTCAAACGTGTTACCATGCATTCTATTCTTCAGGCACATGGTTACGCCCTTCACTGGTAAGAATTTGTGTGAGGTGAAATGGATCTGCTTCACTATGCACAGATAGCTAATGAAGGTAAGACATTATGTGTAATAATGGGATTGTATGTACATATATGATTGCATGTCACTGTACGCAAGTGTGTGTGTGTGTGTGTGTGTGTGTGTGTGTGTGTGTGTGTGTGTGTGTGTGTGTGTAGTGGGACAATGTGCAAATAGGTCTGTGGTTATCATTGTATTAATTACGTGTGTGTGTTTGTGTGTGTGCGTGCATGTATGTTTGTGTGTGTGTATGTGTGTGTGTGTGTGTGTGTGTGTGTATGTGTGTGTGTGTGTGTGTGTGTGTCTGTGTGTGTATCTCTATGTGTGTGTGTGTGTGTGTGTGTGTGTGTGTGTGTGTGTGTGTGTGTGTGTGTGTGTGTGTGTATCTCTGTGTACTAGGACAGTGCTTAAGAGGGACTATGAGTGACTGTGAACGAATGGCTATTGTGAGAGTGTGTCAATGCATGTGAGTTTGTGTGTTTGTGTGTGTGTGTGTGTGTGTGTGTGTGTGTGTGTGTGTGTGTGTGTGTGTGTGTGTGTGTGTGTGTGTGTGTGTGTGTGTGTGTGTGTGTGTGTGTATCTGTGTACTAGGACAGTGCTTAAGAGGGACTATGAGTGACTGTGAATGAATGGCTATTGTGAGAGTGTGTGTCAATGTGTGTGAGTTTGTGTGTGTGTGTGTGTGTGTGTGTGTGTGTAGGTACACCTGTATCTCTTGAAGTTGTGTGTGTTTGTTTCTCTGTGTACTAGGACAGTGCTTAAAAGGGACTATGAGTGACTGTGAATGAATGGCTATTGTGAGAGGGTGTGTCAATGTGTGTGTGTGTGTGTGTGTGTGTGTGTGTGTGTGTGTGTGTGTGTGTGTGTGTGTGTGTGTGTGTGTGTGTGTGTATCTCTGTGTACTAGGACAGTGCTTAAGAGGGACTATGAGTGACTGTGAATGAATGGCTATTGTGAGAGTGTGTGTCAATGTGTGTGAGTTTGTGTGTGTGTGTGTGTGTGTGTGTGTGTGTGTGTGTGTGTGTGTGTGTGTGTGTGTGTGTGTGTG
>NC_056726.1:1165874467-1165991967 GCF_019279795.1 Protopterus annectens
GTGTTATGTGTACGACTTGGGATGTGTGTGTGTGTGTGTGTGTGTGTGTGTGTGTGTGTGTGTGTGTGTGTGTGTGTGTGTGTGTGTGTGTGTGTAGGTATACCTGCATCTCTTGGAGATGTGTGTGTGTGTGTGTGTGTGTGTGTGTGTGTGTGTGTGTGTGTATCTCTGTGTACTAGGACAGTGCTTAAGAGGGACTATGAGTGACTGTGAATGAATGGCTATTGTGAGAGTGTGTGTCAGTTTGTGTGTTTGTGTGTGTGTGTGTGTGTGTGTGTGTGTGTGTGTGTGTGTGTGTGTGTGTGTGTGTGTGTGTGTGTGTGTGTGTGTGTGTGTGTGTGTGTGTGTGTGTGTGTGTGTAGGTATACCTGTATCTCTTGGAGATGTGTGTGTGTGTGTGTGTGTGTGTGTGTGTGTGTGTGTGTGTGTGTGTGTGTGTGTGTGTGTGTGTGTGTAGGTATACCTGTATCTCTTGGAGATGTGTGTGTGTGTGTGTGTGTGTGTGTGTGTGTGTGTGTGTGTGTGTGTGTGTGTGTGTGTGTATCTCTGTGTACTAGGACAGTGCTTAAGAGGGACTATGAGTGACTGTGAATGAATGGCTATTGTGAGAGTGTGTGTCAGTTTGTGTGTTTGTGTGTGTGTGTGTGTGTGTGTGTGTGTGTGTTTGTGTGTGTGTTTGCGTGTGTGTGTGTGTGTGTGTGTGTGTGTGTGTGTGTGTGTGTGTGTGTGTGTGTGTGTGTGTGTGTGTGTGTGTGTGTGTGTGTGTGTGTGTGTGTGTGTGTGTGTGTGTGTGTGTGTGTGTGTGTGTGTGTGTGTGTGTGTGTGTGTGTAGGTATACCTGTATCTCTTGGAGATGTGTGTGCCACTGTGTGTGTGTGTGTGTGTGTGTGTGTGTGTGTGTGTGTGTGTGTGTGTGTGTGTGTGTGTGTGTGTGTGTGTGTGTGTGTGTGTGTGTGTGTGTGTGTGTGTGTGTGTGTGTGTGTGTGTGTAGGTATACCTGTATCTCTTGGAGATGTGTGTGTGTGTGTGTGTGTGTGTGTGTGTGTGTGTGTGTGTGTGTGTGTGTGTGTGTCTGTGTACTAGGATAGTGCTTAAGAGGTACTATGAGTGGCTGTGAATGAAAGGCTATTGTGAGAGTGTGTGCCAATGTGTGTGAGTTTGTGTGTGTTTGTGTGTGCATTTGTGTGTGTACATGCACATGTGAGTATTTGTATGAAGTGGTACCTGCTCCTGTAGCTGACCTTATTTGTAGCTGTGCTACATAGAAGCTCAAGGTAGCTGCTCCACTAGAGTGTATTGTAACTCCTGTCACACAGTGGAGTATTTGCTAGTCATACAAATTCCCAGTTAATGAAATGTTGCCCTTTTGGGAATGTGGATAACTATGACTTCCTGAACAGTGTTGCTGTGGTGAATCAGCACATCAGTACAGGACTTGTTGGTTATAGATTGGCTTTATCCATCCCTTGGTCAATAAGTCTATATAACCCCTAATGAAAATAACTGGGATCATATCTTATATAATTTGAGATTACCCATTCATGGGCTAAAGCCTTTAGGAGCTGTCTCTGTCCATTTTGAGTACAGGGGGCAGGCCTGCGGTATGTTTTCTGCTTCCCATGCATAGATCTAAGTTGTGCTTGAATATTGGTAAGGATAAACTTTGTTTTATGTGAATGGGGGGTTCTGTTCTAGAGCATCAGTATCGTCTGTTAATTATACTTGTCTCTCCAAACCATTCTGCTGATGTTGCAGAAAAGATTTAAGTCCCCACACCAAGTATTTCTGATTCCATTTGACTTGTTGATGTGCAGTAGATCCATCAGTGATGGTTCAGAAGATGCCTTTTTGCTAGACACAAGTCAACTGTTTGCAATCTGTCAGATACCGAGTGAAGTGACAGGGCTTTGAGTTGGCCCATGTAGGACATGTTGTGTAGGTATTGTATCTTTTTAGATAGATATCGCTGTATGCTATGAATCATTGAATAGAAAATTCTCTGGTTTTATAAAACTGAAGTGTTAATAAAATAAAAAATTGAACAATAAGAAATAATCTAATCACAGTCCTCACACTCATTACCAAAATGTAGTCAGTGTAGATCTTCTGCCAAACAACACATCTTGTCATATACTAATTATTCTCATCTTGCCTACCGTATGAAACAAATAGGAAATAAAATTACTCTTGTCTATTTTTTCAACACATGCATCCCATGGAATACCATAGTCTGAAAATCTTATAATAGCCATTGATACTGTTTTTATTTTCTCATATGGGAATTCCTTGTATAACATACCACAAAATGTTGAACTTTAGTACTTTTTAAGAAAAAATGCTTGTAATCTTTCTTCTTCCTCTTCATTGCATCCTTGCCTGTGACACCTCATTTCTTTCAAAGTTTTATACCTCATGTTTTATACAGCAGCTATTTTTGTAAGGATAGGTGCCACAAAAAGAACATTCTGGTATTCTTCACTGCATGATTTTCTCCTTATAATTTCCCTGTCTTCCTTGTACATAAGTTAGATAATTCATGTACCACCATTTTTTTTTATCAGCCTCTAAGCTGCATCTATTTATTTTCCACTAATGCATCCTACTCTTGCCGTTGGTTCAGATGGTTGAGGTTGTGAGTTGTAGTCCCTATAGTAGAGGGTTTGACTCCCTTAGCCTCTTTTGTTTTCTGCATGACCATCAGCAAGTCACTTAACCATACATTGTTTCCAGGTAACCTGTGAAAAGGGACTGTGTGGACAGTGGTCCTAGCTGGTTAACAAATGTGTTTTATTACTATTATGAAATGTTTGCATTATTACATTACTGCTGAATCTTAAACTCTTTCCTTTTTCATAATTATCCCCAAAAGGCTGATACATTTTAAATAGGAAATTACCCAACATATATGAATTTCTACTTTTAATGTATTGTAACATATAGTACATATGTAAAAAAAAGCCCCCAGATGAACAAAATGCAGTCTCCTTATGTTACTTTACTATAAACAAAAATCTTCTGATGGGATTTAATCAGGATTCCCAGAAATAATGAAAAAAAAAAACAGAGGCCGGTATTTCTATTTTCCCTTATTCTAAGGCAATATAAAATACCAGCTTCATAACTTGTGATTCCCATGAGTGTAGTAAATAAACTTTCTTCCTAGAGGACATTTTGAAGGTTTCCAAAAACTAACTCTGTCCATTATAGAAATCAGACCTCCCAATTGTCTCTGAATACCTTTTTCTCCAACAAAAGTAAGACAAAAAAACTTTTATTTCCAGTAAAGTTGATTCTGTAGCTGGCATCAGAAAGTTCACCTACAGGGAACTCTGCAATGCTTTTTCAGTGTTTCATCTGCCTCCTGATCCATCCAAGCTAAGATAAGAATATGTTCTTGATTAATTGCACTTGTATTTGCTTTATACAATGATCACTACTATTTTGCGCATTTAAAGCATTTATTTAATTCTGTGGACAAATTAATCATTTTTTTGTTTGTTGGCTTTTCTAGTTTGTGTGCCTTTAAGTCTCTGTGCAGAAGGATGAATTAGCCAAGGACTTAGTTGCTTGGCAGTGGCTTGCTGTTTAATCTGCACTTGAGAGTTGCTTTTGCTATGCTTTTACATTAAGAAATTCCAGGATCAGACATCTTGTGGCAAAAGGTGTTTACCTGGGCTTTCTGAGTTGGAAAGTACTGCAGGAAGTTTAAAGTCTGTTTTTTACTATCTAGAGGGCATAGGAGTCAGATTTCAAACTTTTTTTCTGCAATAGTTGCCCATTGGGGCATGACTATTAGCAGTATCCTGTATAGTATCAAATGCCTAGACAGTAAAATTTGCTTATAAAGTTAGGATTTGATCCAAAACCTGTTAAATAGTGTGGCATTGTGCAGAAATAAGCTTAGAGCAGCTAGTTTGTTCATTGGATAGCACTACCATATCCTAGCATTATATAACATGCTGCCCTTAACTCTAGAAACTACCCAAGGAGACTCCTGCTAAAAACCTAATCATTAATCATAAATCACCAACTCTATTATGGGACCAGACTACACAGATGTGCAATTTTCAAATGTCTCTGTGGTGAGCTTGGTAGACTTGGGCAACCTAAGACAATGTTAAAATTGCCTCATATTGTCAGACAACCAGTTAATCATAAAGTAAATAACACCATATGCAAGAGATGTAAATACACAACTTACTTGGAGGCAAAACTCTCACATAAAAATGCGGCTTTCAGAAATACCCACATTACATCCCTCACAAATACCATTTACCACACAGATTGAGTTATGCTGAGGTGCTATAAAGAAACCTTCCCAAATCCCAAAGACCTCCAGAGCCACTTAATGACAGCATTACTCCTCAGCAATCACTAAAGTCCACACCCAAAGCAACACCAAACACATCACATAAGCCTACATCTACTGCTCCTCCAAGTGCAAAGCCCATAAGGCAAGCATACACAAGAGTATTAGGTAAAGTGTACTCTTGTCATTGGGGACTCCACTGTGTAACACATAGATGCTACTCTGACCAGGTTGGGCAAAATAATAATGAGTTGCCTATCTGTAGCCAGGATCCAGAGTATCACACATGTACACAATGTGCTGCACCCCAGGTACCAATATGATTCTATCATAGTCCATGAAGGGTGCAAATGACCTTAGAAATATCTCACTGGACTATATGAAATGCAACATAATGAATCTCTTGGAATATGTGTCATAGATAAGTATTAGCATTGGTTGAGCAGCATTCTACCTTCACCAAGGATAATGCAACTATTAACATAAAATGAGTTATTTTAATAAGTGTCTTAGTATCTGTTGTCACTATAGGGAAGCCAGTATTTGTAAGCATGAGAGACCATGGTCTAAAGACCATGTTGCTTTGCCATGGTTGGTTTGCACCTGTCTGCCTTAGGATTTTAGATATTTGCTAAAACTTTATCACCTCCCTTAGAACCTTTTTAGGTAATGCTAAAGCAACAAAACCACCATCATAGTGAAAAAGTCTACAAGCATCCTTACTGTTCAATGCTCACATCCTAAACAAAAAAACTCCACAGCCTTCAAGCCCTTCTTACTCTGGAGATGGTAGACATCTGTGCCATGACTGAGGCTTAGTTCAAAGTCATAGAAAGTACTCTGGATGTGCGAGGCAACAGTGACTTTCACACATTTAGAGCAACAACAGCAGATACTGGGTCGAAAAGTGGAGGTGCATCTATGTTAGCAACAAACATACCTCCAGGTTGGTTAATCAGGATGATAATAAAACAAAACTAAGAAGCTAATAGCAATATGTTGATTCTCCTGGTACCTCAGCCTTTCGCCTTCAAGGGATAATAAACTGCATGACCTCAAGTTCTTAAATAGTTACATCATAATGAATTAATTAAACAATTAAATAGTCATCTTACATCAATTAAATCATTATACTGAAACATTTTTTTTAAACAAAACTGAATAATAATTACTATCATTACCACAATAAACTCTCCCACCATCCCCATCAGCAAATCCCACAATAAAAGCAACTTTATTCAAAAATTCTGCAAAACGTCTTGACTAAGACCCCTAGGGGAAAGAGTACCATAGTTAAAAATAAATGCAGTCTCAAGTTGATTTAACTTTTGGTGGAACCCCCCCCCCCCCCCCATGCAGTCCTATAGATTGTGCCAAAACACTAAAATATGAAGAAGTCCCATTCCCTGAATGTTCAGATTGAAAATGTTGTGCCACAGGACTTTCCCTCCTGCATTTTCTAATATCAGCTACATATTCTAAAACACAGGTTTTCACCATCCTTTCAGTTTGCCCTATGTATCACACCCACATCCCAAAATATAGACAACCTCACAGGATTTGCAACTAAATTTCTTTTTGGCCATATATCTACGATCATTAATAAAAGACCCTGAAATATTGCAAATCCTATTGCACAGACTACAATTACTGCATGGAAATGAGCCCCATACTTTAGAAAAGGTGTTCTGTGCTATCATTGGTTTATTAAGTAGTTCCTTGAGATTACAATATCAACTGAAGGAAAATATTACCTTATTCAGAAAATTGTACCCTCTATTTCATCCAGGATAATCATGAGCCATAAACCCATCACTACTTTCCTCAAGGTTTCACAAAAGGAACTATAACTAGTGACATAAAACAACTTCTTACCATCCTCCTTACACCTTGAGTTCTCATGATTATACCTGAACCTACCTTTAATACATCCCTCATCATTAGTTCCACCCACAATCTTACACCTAGCTTTCCTCAACACTTGCTTTGGGCATCCATTGAGAGAAAGTCTTCCTTCAGCCTTTGAAATATAATAACTCCATAAATTTGCATCAGAGGTGTTCAGACACGTTCACTTAAACTCCCCATAAGGAAGTGAATCAATAAGATGAGGGGGATGCATACTTGAGGCATGTAAAAAATTATTAACAACTGTTGGTTTACTAAAAGGTCAAAATGGAATTTTCCTCTTTTCATCCACAAAAAACATGACATCCCAAAAATGAATGCACATAGATCTATGGAATAACTAAATTTCAATCCATGGGGTTGCTATTCAAGCACTTACAAAAATCAATAAATAACTCAGTGGTACCCCAGAAAATAAAAAAAAAACAGGTAATCTATAAACCATTTATAGATAGCCACCTTGTTCATAAAATATTCAGTGATATAAATACATTGTCTTTCAAATTCTCCCATGTATAAGATAGCAGAACAAGGGGCGAGGGGAGCCCCCATTGCTGTTCCCCTACTCTGCAAACCTATTTTGCCATCAAATACAAAATAGTTAGGATGTAGACAAAACTCAAGTAAATCTAGTATATAAGTGGAATGTGGGCCTTCCCCCAATATCTTAGCAACAGCTTCTAAACTCCATCTTAAGGAAATGTTAGTATAAAGTGCCGAGACATCCATCGTGAGCCAGAAATACTTCCTTTGCCATTCCACATCTTTAACACACTCACATAACATTTGACTATTCTTAATATGAGCAGAAACCCTCAAAAGATATCATTTAAACAAGGAATACAGCAATACCCTCACATTCTGCAAATATGAACCTATCCCTGAAACAACAGGTCTCCCCAGGGATTCCACCTATCTTTTATGAACTTTGGGAATGACCAAGAAAATTGGGTCCTGAAGTTTAGAAATTTACAGTTTTTTAACATCTGAAGCTGCAAGAAAGCCCAATCTTTCCCCCCTCTCTCCAGAAGTTCACCGTTAAAGCGAGAAACTGGGTTAAATGTCAACTTTTCATAATCATTCTCTTGACATAATAATGCCTGAACCATTTCAACATATTTTCCTTATTCATAATACCCAATTGCCCCCTTTATCAGCTTCCCTAAACACAAATTTATCAGCCTCTCTCCATGAGTCCTGTAAAGCCTGCCATTCTTGTTTATTAAGACTAAACTTTTTACATTTAAAAGTTTCAAACTCTTTCTTAATGTTCACATATAACATTTTTTCATATAAGCACAACACAGGAGACAGCTTTGGAGGAGAAAAAACACAGAACAAGGTAAAGAGGGAATGGCAAAATGCCTATAACCCGTGAAAAATGAACACCCTTCATCATCATTTTCATCACGTAAATATGGTCCAAATCGAAATCAACAAAAGATGAGTGAACCAGCACACAGGCAAATCCAGTGATACAACAGCAGAGTCCAAAAGTGAGCTAAAATTAATAATTCCAAACAATTTTTCCAGGTGCTCAGAGTGAACCGAAGTCCTTTAATGATCACAAGCAATTTCAAGATACACAAATAAAAACTTTTACCCAGAGGGCTCCCTCAGGCACAGAAATCAACTAACAAAGGCTAGTGCATGGTTTAAATACAGTGTAAAAGTTACATTTGTAAGTTAATAGGCAATTAAAAGTCAATCTAGTTAAAGTAGATGTACCAAGAAAAAAACATTGTTATGGCATATTATGATAAAATCTTGTAACTATACATTTAAAAGTTATATTTATAAGTACATATGATTGTGTATAAGAACTACATTGACAAAAATAGCCATTAGTATGTATAACAATTACATTAATAAAACACATTAATAAGCATGTCTGTGTAAGTATATATATGTGTGTGTGTGTGTGTGTGTGTGTGTGTGTGTGTGTGTGTGTGTGTGTGTTTGTGTGTATGTGTATATATATATATATATATATATATATATATATGCATATAAAACTGAAAATACATACAAAATAGATGCAATCAATAATACAGCCCAAAATATGTTGGAGTAAAACTTACACAGGCTCATGTTTAGCTTTAAGCATTGATTTTAGAGAGGCTATTACATTTAGCCTTGGCAAGACATGAACCCTGAATCATAGAATCAAACTTAGTTCTGCTTTCTCAGTCCTAAGGATTATATTGTCACTTCTTATGTTCCCAAATAGAGCTTCTAAAATTAAAAACTTAAAGTTATGGGATGGTCCCTTCTCAAGCTTGTGTTTACATAAAGCATTAGTGGGTATATGTCTGTTAATTTCTGAGAGGTGACTAGACATATGATCTTTGAATTTTTGATTAGGTTTTCCTATATAGAATGAATTACAATAGGAGCAGGTTGCTAGGTACACCATGTTTCTTGTGTTACAGTTACCGTAGGCTCTGATTTCAAAGTCTGTGGCTGTCACTGGGTGCACTATTGTTTTCCTTGTTTCAATATATTTACAAAACATGCAGTTTCCACATTTGTAGGTTCCTTTTTATGAGAATTAAATGAGAACCATGATCTAGGTTGTTCCTTATAGCATAATATATTTTTGGGGTTTCTATGTGTCTTGTGTGAAAATAAAGGTTGTGGAGTGATAAAGTTACTGAGTGCAGGAACATCTTGGAGTATATGCCAGTCTTTTTGAATAATTTTCTTAATGGCTAAAGTGTTTTTATTATAGGTCAAAGTACATCTGAGTTTTTGTTTGTTTCCTAAATTGCTACCATGTCCTATATGCTTATTTATATTTCCATGTACTTGGCTTGAAAATATAGGGGCAGCAACTGTGTCTCTTTTCTGTTTGACTTCTTCAGATACCTGCTGAACTTCTATTCTGTCATAGCCTCGATCTACTAAATCATTGACTGGCATTTTCATTTGCTCCAACATATTATTATCTTGTGTATTCAGTCTTGCTACTCTTAAGAATTGATTGCTGGCTACATTCTTAAACATGAAATGTGGGTGCATACTGTTTCTGTGTAATATATTATTATGTTTAATGTGTTTCTTATATAAACGTGTCTAAGAAGTCTTCATCATTTTTATTAACAGTGATTTCTAAAAAATCAATGCTAGAATAGGAGATGCATTTCTTAAATTTGAAAAATTCACGTGTCGATAAGTATTTAAAAAACAAATCAAAGGTGATTTCATCTCCTTCCAAAATGATAAACAAATCAGCCACAAATCATTTATAAAATACATTTTTATGGAACGGGTTGCCAGCTGATAAAATATGCTCCTGTTCCCAATTATATATAACAATGTTAGCAAATGTATTCGCTGCGGGGGTGCCCATGGCAACACCCTGTACCTGTTTATAAAGTTGTCGTTGGAACAAGAAAACATTATTTTCAAGTACCAAAGACAAGATATTACACAAAGTGGTAATAAATGATTGCTCATATTCTGTTAGTGATAGTAAAAACTTTTAAACTGACTGTATCCCTATATCTGAAGGAATAATGGTGAATAAGGAATCTATATCTAGTGTAGAAACTAGCAATTTGTAAGATTCATATCCACAGCGCAGTCATACAAACTTTGCAAAAAGTCTGTTGTATCTCTCAAAATAGTGTCTGTGTTTTCAAAGTTACCTCTGAGTTTTGACTCCAGGTATTTAGATGCTGGTTCCATTACTCAGTCACAGCATCTGCCTGACACAATGGGTCTCATAGGAGGGTTTGTGTTGGATTTATGAATTTTTGGAACTCCATAAATTATTGGTATCCTAGGGTTTCTAACCAATAAATAGTGTAACAGTTCTTTGTCTATCTTGTTTTCATTATGCAGCTTTACTAGGCTGTTAGAAACATGGCTAGCTATGTTCGTTTGTTCATGCCGAATGATCTTAATTTAGTCATCAGCGGACAACTTCATGCATTGTTTGTATATAAAAGGCAGTACTCACTTCACTCTGAGCATCTGGAAAAATTGTTTGGAATTATTAATTTTAGCTGACTCTGCCCTGGTTTCCAATGATTTCTTTTTTCAGTTCAAATCTAAATCAGCATCATCATAATCATAAATTGAAACATTCAGCAAAGAATCATCTGAATCCAATTCTACATTTTGTGAACGAGGCTTAGTAATTTTTAAAAAATATATTTTTAAATACAGTTTGCGACAGAATCTACTGGCCTCTACCAGAAGGCTCACAAGTGTTGGAGTACTGATAGATACAAACTTTGCACTCTGCAGCCAGAGAAATAGTCAAATCAGGTAAATTAAAAATGTTCAAAGGTCTCAACTCACAGTTATTATCCGATCCAACTTGAGCAACAAAACCTTCATTGAAAGTGTCTACCCTATTGTTTAGTTTTGCTATTCCTGTTCTGAGTCCCTTGTTGAAAACTCTGCTGCTGTTTGATTGGCTGCTCTGATCAGGGAAATCTTGTTCAAGGATTCTCTAGAAAATGATACACTTTTTGTAAAGCTGTTTCCCCTGAAGAGGCTGAAGAATCACAAGGAACAGGGCATTGGAATTTCTTACTTTAGACCATCTCTGATGAGGTTTGCATTGCCATTGGCATACCAAACTCATCTGAAAATCATTCAGATCTCTGGACAATTTCCTCTTCTTCCTGGCAATCATTTCCAGTTCCACCTTGTTAAACTTCTGCTTGATTTCACTAATTTTTACATAAGACACAGAGTCGGACATATCTTTCTTCAAAGTCTCTTCAATCTCTGCTATTTCACACTGTAATGTACCTGAGATCTAAGGTTCCATTTTACCAGAACCTTTAACTACCCCAAAGTACATTCCAATGCCACTTGTTTCCAATCCTCACATAAATCCTGTTCATCCTCCCCAAACTCACCAGTCATCAGAAAATCCACCCTCAGACCTCATGGTATAATATTAAGACTCAAATACTTCTCCAACAGTTTTGTATTGTAAAACAAATTCAGTTCCTTGGACAATAAATTCTCAAGTTGTTCAAACTGAGCAGATGAACCTCTCGAACCAACACCAAGGATCCAGCTGCAAGTATTTAGCTTCCCCCTCTATTACAAAGCCCAAAAAGGAAAAGTTACTTGTGGAAGCACTCATTCCTGAACTATTGGCTTCAAACCCGTTGAAGGACATAATAACAAAACCATAAACTAATAACCATAAAAAAAATAAAACTAAGAAGCCAATAGCAATATGTTTATTCTCCTGGTACCTCAGCCTTTTGCCTTTGAGGGATAATAAACTGAATGACCAAAAGTTTTTAAACAGTTACATCATAATGAATTAATTAAACAATTAAACACTCATCTTACATAAATTACATCATTATACTGAAACATTTTATTAAATACAAAACTGAATAATAATTAGTACCACAATAAACTATCCCACCATCCACACCAACAAACTCCACAATAAAAACAAAAACCCTTCAAGCCCTCCTTACTCTGGAGGCTGTAGACATCTGTGCCATGACTGAGACTTAGTTCAAAGTCATAGAAAGTACTCCTTAAGTGCGAGGCTACAGTGACTTTTACACATTTAGAGGAACAACAGCAGAGACTAGGTCCAAAAGTAGGGTTGTTTTAATCTATGTTAGCAACACACATACCTCCAGATTGGTTAAACAGGATGATACCATGGAACACATTGCAGTGCAAGTCAGCATAGTTATGGTTCTTTCCCATATCATGGCTAGCTGCAGGTCACCATCTATGCTCCTAGAGTCTAACAACTCTTATCTAAACCTACTACAGGTCTTCACCATCCAATTAAATACTCTATTCATGGGTGACTTTAACTACCGTTATATTGACTGGGAAAAATACACTGCCTCAAACTCACAGGCACAATGCTTTCTGGACTTATTAACACAAACACCCTGGAACAGATAGTGCAAACTCCAGGAAGAGGATAAAACATACTGGATCTGGTAGTCACTGTGACACAAGGGAAATACTGCCAGCCCAGCTAGCTAGAATTTTGTAAATAATTATACATCATTTGTGAATATTAATATGATTTATATAGAAATGTAACAAAAGGGACACTGGCAGCCCAGCAATCTGGAATTTTGTAAATAGTTATATGTCATGTGTGAATACCAGCATGATGTAGTTGTTTGTGTTACTGAATGTATTCAAACTATATGTTATGTGTATGTTAAATTACTGGTACAGAAGTGTGTGTTGAACAGGGTTTGTGCAGTACTGAGCTTCAAGTATGTGGTTAACGTGTACTCTACTGGAAAAGAACAGAAATATATATAAACTATATACCTGTGCAGTTGTGTATGTTTCAATAGTAAAAACTGAAACATACAGAGTTAACTTGCAAAACTTCAAGAAAATGAGTTAAAATTAAATTGTTTTACAATTTTGCTATAACACTTAGTTTCAGTGCAGCAAGGAGTCAGAACTAGGGTGCCTTCTGCATTGTTTTGTAAGTGTTTTATTGTTTTATGTCTTCTAGCAACTGCAAATATCTGAAAACTAAGCATTTTTTCACAAGGTGATGTCAAATGCTACAATGGGGGGGGGGTAGCTTGGGAACTTCAGTCAGGTGACAAAAAGTGATGTCATACAAGCTAACCCAGCAGTAATATTTGATATTAATTTAAGAACGCTCTCAGAGAGAGACTGGGCATTTTGTACTTTGTCTGTGACCTGGCAAGAACATCCACTCATCACCACCATCTGCACTTTCCTTGCTGTAAGTAAGTCTAGGATGCAGTAATTTCTCTTTGATACAGTTAGGAATATAGTGAAGTATGGCTTAGATGTTTTCTTTATTTATTTGAGACTGTCCTGCAATGTTGTTTTAAATATTTCCTTTGATTTTGAACTCTGAAGTAACTGTGTTTGTTTCCTGAGTATTTCTTTATTCTTTTATTATTTATTATTAATGTGATACCCATGCATTAGCCCAGCAATCAAGGACCTTCAATCCTCATCACCAACACCAGTGAGGGGCAACCATATTGCAAAGGATAACAAATACACACACAGTAAAATACAATTTCCTTTAAGAGCACACAGGGATCTCAGTCAGTCTGGGGCTGGTTTCTCCTTTTCTTTCCAGATTACCAATAAGACTCCCCACTGGCACAGCTATAGGGAACAAATCTTAGATGAGTAGTCAAGCTAAAACATCCAGTGTCCTCTCTGTCCAACCAGTGCTTTATGTCCCTACCCAAGTAGCTGACACACTCACACTTTGAGATTTGGTTTATATACAAACACACAGACACTCCTGGAGAAGGATGGCACAGGTTCTCCAGCTATGTCCCCTCCTGCCAGGCTATAAAGTAGTAATAACTGCCACCAGCTGCTTGTATCAGCTACTAAAAAGGCTATTACGAAAGGGTGTCTGATTATACTGTGGTTGCAAGGAGTCTCAATCCTCATCACCAACACCAGTGAGGGGCATCCACATTGGGAAGAATAACAAATACACACACAGTAAAGTACAATTTCCTTTAAGAGCACACAGAGATCACCATCAGACTGGGCTGGTTTCTCCCTTTCTCTCCAGAGCCCCAATAAGACTCCCCACTGGCACAGCTATAGGGCAAGATCTCAGTTGAGTAGTCAAGGCAAATCATCTAGTGCTCTCTCTGTCCAACCAGTGCTTCATGTCACTTTCCAAGTAGCTGACACACACACACACTTAGAAATTTGGTTTATATGCAAACACACAGAAACTCCTGGGGAAGGCTGGCACAGATTCTCCAGCTAAGCCCCCTCCTGCCAGGCTATAAGGTAGTAATCACTGCCACCAACTACTCTTATCATCTACTAAAAAGGTCCTTATCAAAGGGTGTCTTATTATACTATGCAATATTATTTTCCAAATAGTAAGTGGACGAACAGAAAGGCTTATTGGATAGGCCTTGTACAGTATCACCAAATGCATGCAAGTACTCTAGAGCTTAAATTATCTCTACAGAAAACAGCCACTGTTGAAAGGTTTAAAATGTTTAATAATAAATAATAAAAACCTTTGCCCAATGGTTCTTGGAATTCATAAATTCCAATGCCCTGGATCAGCTAATCCATAGTCCCACCAGGGTCTCCAATATCCTAGACCTGGTCATTAACAACATGTGAAATCAATGCTCCACACCTATGGTCACCCCTTCATTTATCAGGTCAGACCATAAGCTAATCACACTTAAAATCCACATCTCACCCCCTCTCCCCCAGTAAGGAAACCTCCATAAAAAACTTCTCCAAAGCCATCTTCATGCTACTCAAGTCAGAAGTGACAAACTTCATGACATCCATGCAGATGGGAACTGAAAGTTCGACTGCTGAGTCCTACACTAAAGCATTGTATGAGCACATCTACTCATGCATGAATCATGCCATCCCAAATAGAACCAAGATGCTCTCCTCCAAAAAAAGGAAGCCAATCTGATGGTTCCCTGCCATAAACAAACAATACAACAAAAGGAAGAAAGTGTTGCAGAAAAGAGGAAAATCCCAGGATGCAAAAAACCTCCTTACCAGCCTCAGTAAGAAGCTGAGATCCCTCATAAAATCCTCCAAAGCTAGTTACGAAAATAAAATTGCCAAAGATTCCAAAGACAACCACAAGGCATTCTATAACTATGTCATAAAATCTAAATGGCAATGCTCACATCTGCTCTGAGCTACAACAGAATGGCATTAAATATACTGATCCCAAGGATATTGCCAATATTCTGGCAGATCGATTCAGTGCCAACTTCAACCCCCTCTCACCCCCTAAATGGCCCATCTCAATACCGGAAGATTGCCAAATTCCAGTAATAATGGCCACACAGGTAAAAAACGCACTCTCCAAAGCTAAGAATACAACACCCATGGGGCCAGATGACATCCTGGGCTGTGTACTACATGAACTACAAAATGAACTGGCACCTCACCTAAGTGTCATGTTTAATCATACCCTCACCTCAGGCTTCATGCCCACTGAGTGGTGCACAGCTACAGTTATCCAACTCAACAAGGGGGGATCCACCTTGAATCCCAGGAACTAACACCCCATCAGGCTGATGAGCCTGATCTGCAAGGCCATAGAACGTATTATCATGGAACTTATAAACAAAGACATTGGCAACCTTCAAACACTAGACCCCACCCAATTTGGGTTCATGAAGGGCTGATCTTTTCTCCTCAACCTGATTGACTTCTTCAAAACAGTCTCCAGAGCTGTGGACAAGGGTAAGGCAGTCCACACAGCTTATCTGGACCTCGCCAAGGCCTTTGACACCATCCCCCACTCTGGAATCATAGATAAACTTACTAAGCTGGGCATTAATCCCTATGTCACTCAATGGGTTGCCAACTGACTTACTGACGAACCCACACTGTAAAAGTAGCTGACTCCAAATCCATCTCCAGACAAGTGACAAGTGGAGTACCTCAGGGTTCAGTCCTAAGACCAATCTTGTTTGGCATCTACTTCTCTGAAGCACAGGCCAACACTAAGGGACTCTGGCTAACAAACTTTGCAGATGACTGCAAACTGAGAGCCATTATTGAATCCCCAAATTATGTGGATACTCTACAAAAGGGCCTTACAGAAACAGATGCTTGGGGCCAGAGACATGGGCTCAAGCTCAATGCCAAGATTTGTATAGTTATCCCCTTTGGAAAAAAACATGTATCCATGAATTACCACATAGGCGGCAGTACACTAAACACTGAAAGTGTGATAAGAGACTTAGGGGCACAGGTAGACAGTGGTCTCCCCTTCAATAACCACATCGCCACAACAGTCAGGAAATCCTTCTATTTGGCACACCTCATCACTAAGGGCTTTTCATCCAGAAAAAAGGAGGTCATTGTCCCACTGTACTCATCCCTCATTAGACCTATTATAGAACACAATGCCACATTTGGTATGTACTTCTCAAGACATCTGCAACAACTGGAATGGCCACAGAAATACCTCACTAAAAGAATCACAGGCCTAAAGCAGATGCCCTATGCTGACCATCTAAAAAAAACTCCAGCTATACTCTGTGGCATATTGTCTACTCAGAGGCAATCTCTGCTTAACATACAAGGCCATGTCAAACCCAGAGCTGTTGGACATGCTACACTTAAAGAAATCCCAGTACCTCAGAGCCACACGCTCCAGGGATCTAAACCTTGTCATCACAATAAACAAAACATGCTGGAGGCATAGATTCCTGACCCAGTGACTCCTCAGACTCTGGAATAGACTGCCCATACATGTCAAGCAGAGCGCCTCTTTGGCCCTCTTCAAAAGGAACCTTGACGATTGGATGGGAGAAAGGAAATTCAACCCAGGGATGACTTCAGTCACCCTGCTAGACAGGGGTTGAGGGAAGTAAATAGTGTGGGAAGAAATAGCCAGGGAATTGTTATGGCTAGGCTTGTATAGGCCGTAGGGATGATAGCCTAGTACCAACCTATGAACCTATGAAAAAGACAAGACAAATCTTCCCACTTCAACAAAGTGGTCGTCAAGAGTTCAAAAATCACAGGAAAATGCTTAAAATAATACTGTAGAATAGTCTGACATAAATATAGAAAAGAGCTAGTCTAAACTTACTATTTTTATCTATTTCTTAAGAGAAACACTAAAGTCTAAGATCCTACTTACACAAAGACAGAGCAAAGCAAGTGCTGGTGAGTGGTCAGTTCTGAAGGCAAATGAAAAATGTTTTGATTCTCTCTCTGAGAAAGTCTTAAAAATAATATATCACTGCTGACTCATTTTAGATTACATCATTTTTTTCTGGTTCCCAGGCTAACAGAAACTCAGAGTTTTAACATTTCTTTGATCTTGCACCTGCCCAGGAAACTACAGCAATAAAAGACATTATATATGTAAAATCTAGCAATTAACTTTGTTCTCAAAACAATAGAAGTAATTCCTCAGTCCAGATATTATGTCTCCGAGCTTTGAGATGAAATGGTCATACAATGCTTGACTTATCAGCTTTCTTCCAGCAGAGTGCACTATGGTTACATTTTTGAAGTTCAACATTTAACACAGTTTTTTTTACATTTAAGAGGACAGGCCTGTGGATTATATTCATAGTTACAATGTCATAGAATTATCTATAAAATTATATCTGGCTAGGCTGGCAGCCTTCACATATCTTCACAATTAAATATATTTAAACCTATCTTTGTGGCTATTTGTGAGACATATTTAAGTTCTTAGAGTACTTGCATATGCATTTGGTGACACTGTACAGGCCACTCCTGAATAGCCTTGCTCTTGGTCAGACTACCATTTGGATCATTAGTAACATTGCACAGTAGGATTGGATACCCTTTTTTAAGGGGCCTTAGAGTAGGTGATAAGTAGTCGTTGGTGGCAGTGGAAACTATCTTAGGGTCTGCACAGAAGGAGGCACAGCTAGTAAACCTGTGCCAGCCTCTCCCAGGTGTGTGTGTGTGTGTGTGTGTGTGTGTGTGTGTGTGTGTGTGTGTGTGTGTGTGTGCGTCAGCTACTTGGACAGGGACACAAAGTACTGGTTGGACAGAGACGGTACTGGAGGGTTTGGCTTTGCCACTCAGCTGAGATCTCAACCCTATAGCTGTGTCAGTGGGAATCTTTTTTGGGATCTGGAGAAAGAGGGAGTAACCAGCCCCAGACTGACTGTGGTTTCTGTGTGCTCTTGAGGGAAATTGCACTTTACTGTGTGTGTACTTGTCATCCTCCCAGTGTGTACATACCCCACTGTTGCCAGTGGTGAGGATTGAGGCTCCTTGATTATTGGGCCAGTGTCGGGGTGTCACAGTCACCAACATTAGAACCACCTGAGGCACTCTTCATCTAAAGACTTTAAACAGCCTAAGTTCTAAATGAATAAAAAATTGCAACAGTCATTCTCCTCCACATGGGTGGACCATAACAGACCTAGGGAACTACAGACCTATCCGTATAACAACCTAATATGCAAAGCCATGGAATGAATTATCATGGAAATGATAAACAAGGATAGTGGCAACCTACAGACACTGGTCCATCTCAATTTGGCTTTGTTAAGGGAAGGCCATGCTTATTTAATCTGGTAGTCTTCTTTGAGAGGGTTTCCAAGGCAATTAATGAGGGAAAAGCAGTGCATACTGAGTATTTTGACTAGCTAAGGCATTTGATACGACAACTCACTCAGGCAGTAGGCATAAACCCTTACATAACTTGCTGGATTGCCAGCTGGCTCACAGACAGGACCCACGAATTCAGGATCAGTGAGACCACCTCCACCAAGAGACCAATTACCAGTAGAGTACCTCAGGGCTCTACGATGGGCCCACTCTTGATTTCATTTACTACTCAGAATCAAGCTAACATTAAAGACCTCTGGCTCACCAGGTTCACAGATGACTGTAAATTGGAAGTTATTATAGATGCTCCCCAAGGCACAAACATCATGCAAATGGTTTAAAAGAGACAAATGACTGATGTCAAAGCCGTGGCTTAAAACTGAGTGCCAAAAATGCATTATAATGCCCTTTTTGAAATTGTGAACCCAAGTCAATCATCCCAGTAGTAAGGGATCTGGGAATATATGTAGACAGCAATCTGGCCTTAACATGAAGCTAAGATAATAAAAAACGTATTATATGTCTCCCAACTCATAGGTAAGGCTATGGCATGCAGACCCATGGAAGTTATAGTGCCACTCTACTTGGCTCTTATCATACCTATCATCAAGTACAATGCCCCTTTTGGCATATATGTAACCAGCCACTTGTAACAGTTGGAATGCCCACAGAGGTTTCTCACCAGGAGAATTCAGGGCATGAATACCCTGTCATACACTGATTGTCTAAAGGTTCTGTCTCTGTATTCAGTTTCCTACAGGCTATGAATCATGATGGAAATGATAAACAAGGATATTGGCCACCTGCAAACAAACCTCAAACCTAGCCCTGATGGATCTGTTGGACACACACAAAAGAAAGAGCACCTGTCACACTAGATCCAGGGATCTGATCTTCTCTTGTGAAATAAACAGAACATGCTGGAAAGACAGATATGTGTCCCAAAGGATCCCTGCACTATGAAATAGCCTCCCCATCCATGTAAAACAGAGTTCATCCCTGACCCTATTAAAAAAAACCTTTATAATTTGACAGGAAAACATACATTTATTCCCAGTCTGGCCCCCATGTCCCTTATGAACAGAGGCCATCAATAAGAAAAATATTACCCTAACTGACACCCTTCCTACAAATCCTTAGCTACAAACATCCCATCCTGTATGATACATGAGATCCAAACAGTATAGGGTGTGTGATTAGGCTTGTAAGGTTCCTATTGGGTGTTACGCAAGTAACAACCTATGAAACTATAACTCTATGAACAGCATTCATGACAAACAATTTACACTTTATTTGTAATCCTTTTCTACTGATGTCCTTTCCATGCACTCAAACAAATATGCGAATAACTGTTTATTCCTAGAAACTAGCATGAAATTATCTGCATAAATTGAAAATTAAAAGATTTCTACATCGTTTACGAACTCCAATTGTCCTCCTAAAATTAACTTCCTTGTACTTAATTACTACATTCAACAGTAAGGAAAAAAGAAAGACATAATAGGCATCCCTGCTTCATTAATCTCTGCGTTTTGATGTAAGTACCTTCCCAAACATAGCTTAACAACAACATAGTCATACCTCTCAGCCTCTTAGAGTAAGAAATCTGGACAATGCCATAAAAAAGTGGTACAAATAGGGCCAATTTTGAAATATTGCTCTTACAGACTTAGAAAGTTGATACAATAACAGGTCTTGCATTAGCTTGAATTTTCTGAAGGGTATGAACTCTAAAACTCAAATGTCTATCGTTATTTTCTAGCTTCAATCTTTAATGATTTGCCACTAATTTGCCATAAAGCCACAATTTTATGAAAAATGGACCAAAAATATAAGGCAAAAATCTGGACATTCTGTGAAAATCTGTACAGTTGAGACGTATGGACACAGTTGACTTGTATAGTGTATGTATAAATCTCCCCATCTTGATACCTAAATCATACTGTTGTAGTACCTCACATAAATAAAATACATCTGCTGGAAACTGAACCTGAAGTTAAAAACAATGAACAAATATTGTCAGCTTGTTTGATGTGCGCAGATTTATTTATTTATAGACTGATTGATTTTATTTTTAATTTGTTAACCAAAGCTACTGAAGGTTTATGTTTTATCACACACCAAAAGGACACACTCTATTCTTGTCTGCATTTCATACATTATGTTTAATTAATTTTCCCAGCACACTATTCATTCCTATCATTGCATACCTGTTAATACCACCTCTTTTTCTTACCTGTAGGACTTCCATCAAGATTGTTTAATCTGTGTTACAGACAGCAACGACAAAGATAATGTTATGACAGTACCTACTATGCAATTATTATGAACCACTAAAGTGAGAGATTCATACAAAATATCCCAAAATACAGTTTTTGTTTTCATATCATCAAAAGAAGAAAAGAAAAAAAAAAGAAAAAAACAAGCTTGAGTCTGTCTTTTCTTTCAGAGCTATGTTTATCTATCTGTCCTAATACAATTTTAAGCTCAGCTATTTTTAACAATATTTTTGAAATCTACATCTATATTTTCTAAGTGTCAGCATCTTAACTCATTTTACTTCCATGTATACAATGTCTCATTTTACTTTTCCAATAGTCATAATATTTTGCTTTTACCATTTCTTTCTACTCCAGTGTCGCCAAACAAATTACTGTAAAAAAAAACGTTCTTTCTTGCAGTGAGATACTGGAAATAACATAATACTTATAAATGTCATGGCCCTAATTTTTTATCAAAATGACCTGGAAATTTAGATGCCATTTTATGTTTCAAAATTGTCAGCAAAACTTTCATTTCCTCTTTGAATGATAACACACAAACTGATAGAAACAAAGTCTAATAGCTTAACAATATAATGCCACAGTTTTTATCAGTCATTATTTTGTCCGTTTCTCATTCTGATAGAAATAACAAGTTTAGTCTCTTTTTTGTAATCCCCAGCTGCTGCTGCAACACTCATTTAAGTGAGTTGTGGTTTTCTTACTGTGTGGTTCTCTGGCACACGACTTCCCACATCAAATGCTATATCATCTAAGCACAGTGCATGCCTGGGAGTTATAGTTTCTGGTGGTATACTACTGCACTGTTCTGGAAAATGACTTTACATTAAATCATCCCAGGATAAAGCAAACTCATACACTGGCATCAAAAGCAACAGATTACAGTATAACATTTTCAACCACTTAACCCTTTTTTCATTTGAAGTTACTCCTTTCACAGTGTCTGCAGACATAGCCTCTACTGTGCATACCCTTTCAGCCATCTTGTAGTACCCCACTGAAAAGAATAGGAAATGTTCCCTGGTTCCATGGGCAAATTGCACTAGCCAGTATGAACACCACCTCAGATCTCCCTAAAAAATAGGCCATTGGCATAGTGGGACTAACCCAGTTAACAAAGTATAAATAAAACAAACAAATAAATAAAATAAAACTGCTGGAAATTGAACCTGAAGTTAAAAACAATGAACACATGTTGTCACCTTGTTTGATGTGAGCAGATTTATGTAATTATAGATTGATTGATTTTATTTTTAATTTGTTAACCAAAGTAGTTGACCTATTACAGTGTCAGCTCAGGGATAAAGCTAATAGATACACGGGGTAAATAAAACAATACATTTTGTCAATTTATTCAGGAAAATTATAAAGTTAAGCAGACAAAAAATGAATTAACCAAACATATGAAACATATAGAAGGTTAAAAAAGAAGAGACAGTTAAGCAGATTTATTATCTCCAGAACACAAGTGAAGGTCACATAAAAAAATGCCAGTCTGAAGCAGTTTGAAGTGTTCCAGTGTGTGAGAAAGAAATTAAGTTATGGAAATCAAACAAATAAATGAAGATACTAAAAAATGATGCTAGCACTGAAAGATTTAATTTTACAGATGTGCTTGAGGAGTAGGGATTGTATTGTCATGGCAAAACCATGCATAGACTTAATCAGTTTAAGCATGTCAAGAAGGATCTGCAATTGTATCCCTACATCAAATTTGCCAAGAGACACTTGTAAAGGATGTGTATTGGCAGTTAGGCTATCATCTACTCTGTCCAACACAGACATACATCCTGGATGAATGCTTTCCAGAGGACTTTGTAGAAGAAGCCTTGCATTAAAAGGGAACTTTTTGCAGATGGAATGCACTCTATGTAATAATTGCTGTTAACTCGGAAATGTAGTTAGAAAGTGTCCCATATATGTTTGAACGTATACTGTATAATGTGTATTAACTCTGCTTGCAATGAATGTCAGTCTATGCATGCTATTGCTGTGGACATTACTTATGATGATTATTTTCTGTGAATAAGGAGATGCGATGTGCAGAATGAGAAAAAAAAATGTAAACAAGAGTATGAGAAGAGATATACAATAAGGTCTTTCTATTGACATGGACGGCATCAGAATAAGGATAACCCTGTAACAGGATGGCATCACAGTGATCTTTGGAAACAAATATGACACCATCATGATAAAAAAGAGTCTGTTACATTAAAAGAATAAACCATAATGACACTGGGTAGTATTGTAGTTTGTGTTGCCACAGGACAGACATAAATCATAACTGAGGGTGGGAGGGTGGCCTAATGGTTAAGGTGTTTGCCTTACAAACACAAGGTGCAGGGTTTGAGTCTCACACAGGATAATTGGCTAGGCTTAAAATGGCTCGCAAGGGCAGTTAGCTTAGTACTAATCTATGAAACTATGAAACTATGAAGAGCTGTGACAATCAAAGCACACATAAAGAGTGTTTTTTATAAAGGGACACCATGCTCAGTGGTACAGGTTAAAAACTTTTAGAAACAATCTTTGGCAGTGGGACTCAAATACAGTGGGCTCTATAATTGATAATAGCCACTGATAGCACAGACCACAGTGGCTCACCAGCCAGGTACAGTGTTTCTTCTGTGGCCAGTATGGGCAACTGAATAAGTCTGTGTGATGAAGGTTGTGTGATAATCCAAGGACTTGTATAGCTCTGTGCAGATATTTCAGTAATCTGTTTGGTCTTAATCCTGAATGAGTGGAGCAATTCAAACATGGATCTGACAATAAAAGAGTAAGAAGCAAACTGGAATCTGGGAGGAACATGACACCCACCACACACACACACACACACACACACACACACACACACACACACACACACACACACACACACACATTTACAAGGAGTATGACTTCAGCAAACACAGGGAGTGACAGAGACAGAGACAGAGAGACTGTGAGCTAAGAAGCAGAAGGGATCCCTAATGTAATTATTTCCGAATCTAGAATGTTGAAGGAGTTGAGTTTACAGTAGGGGAAAAAGCTACGACTAAACATGATGTGTTTTTGCTTAGTTGAGTTTGAAAAGCATGGTAATGTGTTTCTGTCTGGTGAAATATGGCAGTCTGGAGATCTTCTGTTCAGATAGAGAAGAAACTCATGCTAACCTTCATGCTATTGTGAGATCTGCCCTGCAGTGAAAACCATGGTATAAATTGTGATAATTCCTTTATGGAAATGGCCTATACCAGTAAGTTCAAAGTCTATTTATGTTTTGGTATTTCAATAAAAACTGTAGCTTAAGTCAACTGGCATCCTAGATGATGCCCCATCTGATGATGGACCCCCAACCTAAAGAAAAAAAACGCATCTTCAGGAGTTGATGACCAAAACAAACAAACAAGTAAATTAACAAAAAACTAAAAAAAAAAAAAAAAAAATCCTCCAGACTTGCACTCATACCTCCAGTCACTACAAGCAGCCTTTGAAATCAATTGTAGCTGCTTTAATGCCCCAGCACTTTTTCCATCCTTGATGTTATAAAGCCCAGTCAGAACTTGTACCCTATACAAGGAAAAGCAAACCTGCCTGGTGGACAACTGCCATTAACAGGCTTTACAACAAGAGAAAGAAGGTCTAAGGGTAAGAGGGAGCGAGCCCTAAACTGGAAACACTCCCTCCTTAGCTTAACAAGCAAATAAGACTTTTTGTGAATCCTCCAAAGCAAACTATGAACCCAAATTAGCTTCCTCAACTAAAGACAACCACGGGGCATCCTTTAGTTATATCCATAAACTAAAAGGAAAGACCCAGATTTGTGCTGAACTCATAGTTAATAATATCACATATACTGAGCCTGTGGACATAGGTAACCTGTTGGATGATGGCTTCTGTGAAAACATCACTCCTCTGCCCCCAGCACACGTACCCCATGACATCCCTACCACCTGTTCCCTACCTTGTATTATTAAAGAGTAGGTCATAAAGGCACATTCTAAGGCCAAACACACAGCATCTAAAGGACCTGATAACATCCCAGGCTGCATCCTACATGGGTCAAACAAGAATTAGCAACTCCACTGGGTTCTCTTTTCAGTCATAGTCTAAGCACCAGTTTCATCCCAGCTGAATGGAAAATGGCCACCATTATTCCCTTGTACAAAGGTGGTGCTTCCACTGACCCCAGGAACTATAGACCTATTAGCCTGACTAGCCTCATCTGCAAGGCCATGGAGCGAATCATCATGGATCTTATCAACAAAGATATAAGTACTCTCCATTCACTTGACCCTACTCAGTTTGGATTTGTTAAAGTGAAATCAGGCCTGTTAAACCTGGTGGACTTCTTTCAGGCAGTCACCAACACCCTGGATGAGGGGACATCTGTGCATACAGCGTACTAGACATAGTCAAGGTATTTGGCACTATCCCCCACTCAGGCATAATTGACAAACTCACCCAACTATGCATCAACCCTTATATCATTAGATGGGTCCCTAAATGGCTCACTGATAGCACACATATAGTAAAACAGGGGAATCCACCTCCAACAGCAGACCTAGAACCAGTGGAATTCCACAAGGATCAGTTCTGGGCCCTCTACTTTTTGTAAGATATTTCTCTGAAGTACAACAAAAACTAAAGGTCTGTGATTCTCAAAGTTTGCTGTTGACTGCAAACTGGGAGCAGTCATAGAATCTCCAAAAGATGTCAACATCCTACAGGAGGGTATTACACAAACAAATGATTGTTGGCAAAGTGGAGGCCTTAAACTCAATGCAAAAAAATGTATATCCCTTTCGGTAATAGTGATGTTCCTGCTAACTACCATATCAATAGCAACACCCTAAGTATGCACTCAGTGGTGAGAGACCTTAGCACACAGGTTGACAGCAATCTTACCTTTGATCACCGTGTCTCCACAGTGGTAAGGAGGGCATTCTGTCTCACTCATCTCATAAGTAAGGGCATTGCCTCCATAAAAAAAAAAAGAGTTATAACCTCCCTGTACTCTTCCTACATCAGGCCAATAACTGAGTACAATGCCCTTTCGGTATGTACCTTTCCAGGCACTTGTAGCAATTGAAGAAACCACAAATAACTGAGTGCAATGCCCTTTCGGTATGTACCTTTCCAGGCACTTGTAGCAATTGAAGAAACCACAAAGGCTCCTTACAAGGAAAATTCAAGGTCTTCAGCATTTGTCCTATGTGGATCATCTGAAATCACTGTCACTTTATTCCATTTCATACAGGCTGCCCAGAGATGATCTCTGCCTTGCGTATAAAGCACTCTCTGACCCTGCTTATTGTAAATGCTGCATATCCACTGTCAAATGGTACACGGGTACCTCACTCTAAATACCTTAACCCAGTATGTGACTTTAATAGAACCTGCCTGAGGGACAGATTTGTCTCCCAGAGGTTACCACACCTTTGGAAGAGACTCACTTCATGTTGAACAGAGCACCTTATTGGCCCTCTTCCAATGCAATCTGTATGATTGGATGGGTAACCTCAAATTCATCCCGGGAATTCCACCTGTATCTGTCTTGGATATGGGCATTAGGTGCTAATCATGGAAACAAGGGTAGAACTTGGCTAGGCTTGTAATGGCTCTAGGGCCATTAGTCTAGTAACTTCCTAACTTCCTATACGACGGGGTGCTGAAAGTTCTAAACTCAACCAACTTTCTAAACTCTGAGTGTTATTTTGCCTCTGTACCTGAAGAAATGGTTATTTCATCTTGTAAAGTGACAGTTTGCAGAATCATAATGTTATGTATTGACATTTTTCAGATAGTTGATTGAGCCATGTCAATGAAAAGTGTGGAATTTTCAAGTGTGGAACTTTGAGCCATCGTGAACTTCCTATTCCTGCAGAAGAAAGTTCCAAAGGAAATCCATGAATGTATGATGCAAACATTGAGTGACAAGTACCCTTCTTACTCAACTGTGAAGAAGTGGTGTGCAAACTTTCAGTGTGGACCTGTGGAAATTTCAAGATCAAAGAAGCAGGAAGGTCTGGGAGTCCTCAAACAGTGTCAACTCCTGAATTTGTTGACCAGGTCCATGACCTGATTTTGACTGATCAGTGAATTTCAGCTAAAACAATTGCTGAAACACAACAAATATCCAGGAAATGTATTAGGTTTATAATCCATCAGCAGCTGGGTATGCAGAAGCTGTCAGCCAAGTGGTTGCCCAAATGTTTGAATGCCAACAAGAAAAGATGTTCATTGAACACTTCCAAGTTGATTTTGTGGCATTTTAGTTGAGCTGATGGCAAGTTTTTGGAACCACTAGTTACTGTTGATGAAACATGGTTACATCACTATGATCCTGAGAAAAAAACAACAGTCCATGCAATGGCAGCACTCAGGTTCACCAAGGCCAAAGTAGTTCAAGACCTAAGAATCATCAGGAAACATCATGTCCACAGTGTTTTGGGATCAGGAAGGTGTTGTAATGACTGACTATCTTCCAGGGAGTCAAACAGTTAATGCAGAATAGCACTGTAACTTGCTGTGCTGATTAAATGAAGCACTGAAAGAAAAAAGGAGAGGGAAGTTGTGGAAAGGAGTTCTCCTTTTGCAAGATAATGCACCTGTTCACAAGGCTGGCAAAATGATGGATGTTTTGATGAAATTGGGGTTTGAGTCCATAGACCATCCACCCTACTCACCACATCTTACTCCATCTGATTACTTCCTGTTTCCAAACCTTAAAAACAGTTTGGAAGCATGTCAATTTTCAAGTGATTCAGAGGTGATTGCAGCAATGGACCAATATTTCAGTGACCACACTTCAGACTTTTTTTGGCAGGGTTAAAGAAACTTCAGACGGAATGTGCCAAGTGTGTTGAACTTCAGGGAAAATATGTTGAATAACTTCACATCATTCTCTTCTCAGTCAGGCTTAGAACTTTTCAGCACCCCCTTGTAACAAAGCTCACACTACTGACAGGAGTAGCATTTTAACAGCCATGACTGAGATCTTGGCTGATTAAATGTTTACAAAGATTGTTTGCGAGAACTGATTAGCATAATTTCTGCAGTGCAGATCATGCCCACTAAAAATGTGTATCAGTGTAGCCACACTCCTCTTTGCCCCACTATAGCTGTGGCTTTGATTTTAAACCCTGTTTGAGAACTTTAAACACCTCCATTTTTGTTTTGAACTGTGGAACTCTAACTATCTTTCAGGCAACAAGACAGACTGATATAGACCTGCTCTGCTCATCATGCAAGCTGCAGAGATGTCATGCTATTTTGTTTGATTTGAGAAATAAGTAACTCCATCCTACTTATGTTCTAAAAAGTTAAAATTACTAACTTATCATTAATTTCTCAATAAAGTGCTTAACATTTCTCAAATTATTAAATCATTGTTATATAAGTTGTATCTATTTTTAACCAATGTGTTCTCTTTGTGTCTAATTTGGCTTAATTATTTAAACTGCAGATGTTTTTACATTATTTTTGAAGATTGCAAAACTATAGTTCTTAAAATGTTTTTTGTAATACTTTCACGTTTCTCTCCCTGGGCGCCTGCTGAAAAAAGGCACATACCCCATCGTCCTTTATCAGTCAAATGTCATTAAATAAATAAATAAATGACTCGTATACATTATATGAAAATTAAGTTCTTTGTATGTCATTATACTTAAAATGCCCAGCTTAGTGCATACTGTAGCGAAGTGTTGCAACATATTTTTCTGATAATATTGTAAGGATTATTCAAATATATTAATAGATATTGCAGCATAGTGAGAGGTACTCCATTACCTCCATAGCCATTAAAGTGCCCCCATACACCCAATTATATCCAACAGCTCCAATAGTGCAGAACACATTAGAAGAATAAAAACCCATCATTTCATCTTACTTGAAGTTTTGCTATCTTGGACTCACTTAAATATGGCACATATGTATGGGGCAAATCCTACACGGCCCGTCAGAAACGGTCTGCCTGTAAAACTGCATTAGATAATTTTATATGTTTTCTTCTGAAGCTGTAGCTATTCTTATCTTTTGCATTCTCTGTAAAAGCCAGTTGGTTACCCAGCAGATAGCATATAGGTTTATTTGTATATTTTGTAATTTTTTGATTGTACTTGAGTATGGAATAGTGCCCAATGCCTTAACAAAGTCCATATAGGCCATACCAAATGATTTTCCCTCACTCATGGCCTTTGCACCTTTCTCAAACAAGTCCAAGATTAGCAGACATGACCCCTGTTTGACAAACCAAAATGACTACAGTCCAATGTTTGTAGATATATTAAATCTTTGCATATAACATCATTGAAATTTCTTTTCAGATTATACTGGTCAGACTAATGGGTCTATAGTTTCCTGGGTCAGTAGAGGGTTCATAGATTCATAGGTATGTACTAGGCTAATGACCACCAGGGCCTTTATAAACCTAGCCATTTAACCCAATACAATTGTGTCCCTGTAAATCATGGGCATTTATTAAGAGATGGCATGTTAGTTAAGACATTTCTAGATGTTATGTGGGTGGGGGGTATGTATGTATGTATGTATGGGCATTACTGTCTACCTCTGTCTGTCAGAGACATGGGTGCCAGAGCTGGGGTGAATTTCCAATGTCCCATACATTGGTCAAGGTTATGGTTAAATAGCATTAGGAATGGACTCTGCTTCACAAGGATGAGGAATCTGTTCCAGAACATTCCAACTGTTGTATATGTCTGGGCAGATACATGCCGAAGGGGACATTATACTCAAAGATGGATCTGATAAGGACTCAATAAAGTGGCACTATGACTTCTTTGGACCTGGACACCATACCCTTATTTATACGTTGGGTGACGTAGAATGATTTTCTTACTACCTTGGCCACATGATGGTCAAAAGCCAGATTACTGTTTACATATGTTCCCAGATCCCTGACTACCAGATCAACTCTTAGTGGTGTCTTATCGATGAAGTAATTAGCCTGGGTGGCAGTTTTACCAAAAGGCACTATAATGCATTTCTTTCTGTTGAGTTTTAATCTGTGACTTTGACACCAGTCATTAGTTTGTGTCAAATCCTCTTGTAAGACTTTTGTATTATGCGGGAATCTATGGTAGATCCCAATTAGAAATCATCTTTGAACTTGGCCTGCCAAAGGCCCTTGAAAAGAAGTAGGTGCAAAATAGGAGTGGTCTCAGCATGGAGTCTGAGGTACCCCCTGGTGATGAGTCTGTTAGTGGAGGTGGTCTCACCACTTCTGACTGCCTGGGCTCAGCCTGTGAGCCAGCTGTCAATTTAATGAGTTATGTAGGGGTTTGTACCCAGTTCAGTGAGGTTGTCAACCATATCTGAGTAGGGCATTGCATCATGTCTTATCCAGGCCCAGGTAGGCAGTATACACCATTTTCCCATCATCCATTGCCTTAGTGAGCTTTTCAAAGAACTCCGCCAGGTTTAGTAGACATGACCTTCTCTTGACAAAGCCAAACTGGGTTGTGTACGGTGTCTAAAACTTTCTTATATATTTATTGATCATCTCCATAATAATACATTCCATGGCCTTGCATAGTAGACAAGTCAGACTAATAAGTTTCTATTTTATGGGATCAGTTGATGGTCTACCCTTGTGAGATGGGATAAACATTGCAGTTTTCCATTCTCATGGTAGAAAGCTATAGCTGAAAAGTGACTCAAGTGGTCCTGATAGGTCATGCTTTAAGCTGTTTATGAGGTATACCAGGATATTGTCAGGGACACCCTTGTGCAGTGGAATGACAGTTGCAATCTTCCAGTCCATTGGCATAACTCGAGTTTCAAGGCTGAGATTGAATATCTTTGTTAGGGAGTAGAGAAGTTCAGTTTGAAGCTGTTTAGGAGGTAGCCTGGTATGTTATCAGGACCCATAGATGCTGTGCCCTTTGCCTTGGAAAGACTCTTTAGAACTTGTTCACTCGTTAAAATATGGAGTGGTATGGATTTTATCTCTATAGTGGCTACCGGGGGGGGGGGTGGCAAATTGAAATTTGCACTGAAGTTATCTGCCAGCAGGTCTGCAATATTGTCTGGTACAGTTAAACATGGTGCTATTTGTGTAGTCTACAATAGATCATAACTGTATGTATTACACATTAAAGGAACATTTTAGTAACTGTTAAGTATATGACAATACAAAATCCATATACAAACTGTGTCTCTAAAAAACTATTTCATGAAGTTTAGACCCTGAACACCTCATGTAACTATACAATAAAAAATTATGTTTATGAATGCTAATCCCACTTTGCCCCCAGTTCTCCACCTTCCAGTTGATAGTATTGTCTTATTTTGTTCCAGGATCCCCTAACTTTTACTTTACTTTCTCCTTTTCCTAGGGCACTGAAAACTGTATAGTAAGTCCTAATACTGTTTTTCTGTATAAGATCCTGTTTCCATTCCAATCCCCCTGTCCATAATTTTGTCAACTGACTCTTAAACTGATCTCCAGTTATAAGAATTACTGATTTCCCCAGAAATGTCCATACTTTAACTTCTCTCCCAAACATAACAAACAAAATTCTCAGTTCTTTGGGTACCTGCTTCCTAAATATATTTTCTCATTCCTGTACAATGAAATTCCAACATATCTGAATACTACTGCAATTCCAAAGCATATAAATGTTTTCAGCCTCTGACCTACTGCATCTCCAATACCCTTTCTCCCCAACACCTAAAATCTTCTGTATCTGTAACAGTGTTCTATACGAGGTCTATATCATTTTGCCGAACACTTACTTTGTCGAACCTTTATTCATCGAACTTTATCCATCGAACACCATTTCAGTGAACAGTTACACCACTGAAACTTTTGCCCAGGGAAGGGAGTTAGTTGGCGCTGTTAGAAATTTGCCCTTTTCCCTAATGTAGTGTGATCTCACGGTTGGTATATATAATTAGGGTGTTGTGAGGGTGTGGGGGTGAAGCCCCCCCCCACCTTGGAGAGTTTAAAATAATGCTGTTTTTATTACGATCACTCTGGTGGCCAAGGAGCTTCTTTCACTAAGCAAACATTTTGACAATATAACCATTCACTGAAATGGTGTTTGATGGATAAAGTTCAATGAATAAAGGTTCGAGAAAGTAAATGTTCAGCAAAGTGATATGGACCAGTTCTATACCATGTGTGTTATCACTACATGTGATGAGTGCAATGCCCCAGTAAAATTTGTAATTTATGACTCAGTTTTACAGCATTCACCCAAGTCTTCTTAGTAAGCTTTGTTTTCTCTGACTCTTCCCATCTTGCTCTTAATTTGTCTGTCTCTTTTCCATATTTATGTCTTATAAGAATATTATGCAGCTTGCAGAATGCCACTTGCTATACAGGTCTTTCTTCCATACCAAAAATATGCAACCTATCCTTAATATTCTTTTGTATCATATCTTCCCCTCTTCCAAGTTCTCTCATCCATTGATTTACTGCTTGCTTTAATTTTTCAAAATGAAACCATGCTCCACCTGTCAATTTATATCTGGATAAGAAAAAAAACAAGACCAATCAGCAAATTCTTAAGACCACCCCCCCACTTCCTTATGTTATACGTTATTGATACCTCCTGTCCACCATTTTTTTCCAATAAACTGACTACTTCTGAATTCTAATGTTATGAATATTCCATAATCCATACTTTAGCACTCGATTTTCAATACAGGACTCCTTCAGTACTTGAGTGTCTTCCCAATTTTATCATTATCGACCTCAAACTCCATTGACCCACTCACAAGGCGAAATAACAGCTGCAGCCCCTTGAGGTAACAATTGTCAATATGTAGGGTTCTATAATTTAACAAAAAATCATGTAACTTCTGCACACTATTATCATATGTCTCAACATTCTGATTACTATCAATAAAATGTCAGGCATTTACAAAAGACACCTTGATGAGTTCCCCAAACCCTCATAACTACTAAAAAGTCAAAGTCAAAGTGAACTTTATTGTCAACTGAATGAAATCGCGCTACTTTGAACTTAATGTGTATACAACATATACTGATATTAATACAATAACACATATACTAACACATATACTAATGCTAAGCCAACAATAACAACAGCAAGACATTTATGCAGTACAGTAACAAGTACAATGACATACCTTAGACATAGCTTCTCAATTTAATAACAATTTTACTAAGTTCATCTTAGCCCTGTCCAGTCAAATAACCAAAAATAGCCTACCTCAATTGCAACCCAACCTGTTCCCACCTCAGCTATCAAAAAACTCCTCCTAAACCTCAAACCAACCACACTGGCAGCTGATAACATACCTGCTACATACCTAAAAATGGCTAGTGACTCCCTATCATACCCTGTCTCCATCTTAATCAATCGCTCCATACAAGAGTCCTACATACCCAAACTCTGGAAAGTATCTCACATCATTCTTCTCCATAAAGGAGGTAACTCCTATGACTTCTCCAACTACCGACCTATTTCCATTCTATGCCCCCTATCTAAAATTCTTGAGAAATACATCCACTTGCAGGTGATGACATTTCTTAACACACAATCTCCTATCTACCACACAACATGATTTCCGTCCACATCACAGCACTACCACCGCCTTTCTGTCCTTCCCTAATCATATCAACCTTCACAGGAATGATATCAAATATGTATCAGCCATTTTCCTGGACCTCTCAAAGGCATTTGACATGGTCTCCCACTCCATCCTACTAGACTAACTAACATCTCTATCCTTCACCTCCTCTACTATAGCCTGGTTCAGAAGCTACTTATCTGACAGGCAACAATCAGTCCAGTGGAAAGGAACTCTGTCTCCACAACTTCCAATCACCATAGGAGTCCCACAGAGCTCTATATCGGGCCTACTACTATTTTCTATATTCACAAATAACCTCAATAGCTCAACACTGCATGCCATACTCATTCAATATGCAGATGATTCAACCCTGATCTACTCTGCCTCATTTCCCACCACCCTACAAACACTCACTCAGGATCCTTCAACTTTGTAGGAAAATGGATCTCAGGTATCCAACTAATTCTAAATCCCAAAAAGACAAAATTGCTACTATTTTCCCCTAATAGATCAAAAAAACCCTCTGCTTTACCATAACATCTAAGGATGTCAGAACCATCTCCCCTTCTAATGACACCAAACTTCTGGGCATTGAAATTGACAATAATCTTCACTTTGATGTCCACATCTCACATAGCATAAAACTAGTACACAAAAAACTAGACTCCCTATACAGGCACAAGTCCTTTCTCTCACAAAAAAGCTAGAGTCACTCTTGCACAAAGCCACCTCCTCTCAACTCTATTATACGCAGCAGCAATCTTCACCCAAATCAGAAAGTGTGACCTAGACAAACAGGAATCGTGCTACAATAAAATAGCCAAGTTTGCTACAAACTCAACCTATAGAACCCATCACTGTACTGCACTAAAAGAATTAAAATGGCTTGATCTACCACAGCTACTTAACTATCACCAGCTGGTTACAGCCTACAATATTCTCAAATACCCTGAAAAAAAGCCCTCAATATCCAATCCACTTACTCTCTGTACTGCAAACCGGTACCTTAGATCTAGTTGAAAATCCCTCCTCTCCATCACCAAGGCTAATAATAATGCAAGGAGAACACTCTACTCCCACACCGTTGCCAGAAAATGGAACTCTCTTCCCCATTTCTTGTCCACTGCCCCTTCCACCTCTATATTCATAAACTCCCTCAAATCACATCTCCTTAGTACCTGGTTATGCCCTTGTGTCACATAAGCATACCCACACTGCTATTAACTCCCCACATTGCTCTCTGATCACATGCACTCTTTGTGCATTAGAAAAGTTAAACCTTTACCTGTTGAATTACTTGATATATTTCTTCTCTTACCAATATATAACTGATAATGTCATTCTACTCATTTTTCACATCTTCATATATTTGGAGGTATTTATAAAGGCTTATAGTGCCTGAATATTTGAACTGTATCTTACTGAAATTGGTACACCTTGTTTGCTGTAGCATAGACTAGATCCAGGCCTGCTGAATCTAGCTTTATTTATGTGCTTGTTGTTTGTTTGCTTGTTATTTCCCTGGAACGCTAATTCCACCTAATACGCGGCTTCTCAGTGCCTCTGTGGATCACTAGTGATATCTCAATTGCTTACTGTACTTATTTCCTTGTTTCACTTGAAAGAAAGTTACTGTTTGTCGTTTTTGCATTTAAGTTACCTGTAACACATTGCACTTAAGTTACCTGGCACTTGCTCACTAAAGCAATTATATAAGTCAGCACTAAAAATTAAAAGCACTACACCCTCACTCCCCACTGGCCCTTGTTTTCAATTATAAAGGAATTCCCAATATTATTCTAGCATGTCCAAAGGTCAGTTGTCAATCTCCTCTCCGGTCCAGCTGGTGAATTTGGGAATCTTGAGGCAATGTTACAACTGCCTCATGCACACAGACAACCCTCTCCTCCTCCCAACAAATTCCAACACATGTGAGAGATGCAACCATATAGCCAAACTGGAGGATAAGCTCTCTCAACTCAGTACTGGCATAACCAGTCAGGAGGAGAAGGAAACCACGCTCACTACAATTCCAGTCTCACATAGACATACCACGACAGCAAACCAAACACATAATCACACAAAAACATACTCGGAGGCTCTAAATAAAGATCTGCCTAAGCAGCAGAGACCTCCAAAGCAGACACCCAAGCAACCGCTACCCCAAAACAAAACACGTGCAACACATATCTCACAAAGCCAGTGTGCCGAACAGTCACAGGCCTTAAGACTAAACAACACACCTGATACACTTGTAATAGGTGACTCTATCATCAGGCACACTGATGTCCCGCTCACCAGGGTGAATAATTAGAGGGTCATGGTGAGCAGCCTGTCGGGCGGTAGGATCCGCCACATAACACAAGCACTCAGGTCTCTCCAAGGCAAGTACAAATATGACTCAGTCATTGTCCATGCTGGTGTGAATGACCTGAGACATACCTCCCTGGGCTACATGAAAAGAGACATAGAGGAGCTCTCTGAGCATGTAGCCCAGGCTGGTATGACCCTGACCTTGAGTAGCATCTTACCCTCACCAAGAATGATGCCACAATATGAAGACAAGATGATCAATTTCAACAATTGGCTTAAGTACTGGTGTCATTCAAAGGGGATCCGATGCCTGTCAGCTTGGGATGATATGCTTGACAAGCCATGATGCTTTGCTAGGGACAGCTTGCACCTGTCACCCCTGGGCTTTCAGATATTGGTAAAGGCTCTTGGTACCCCCATAGTGCCTTTTTTAGGCAAGGCTCAAAAGACAAACCCACCTCCATAGGTATCACAAGGGATAAGAAACTAAGAGTGATGCTACTCAACGCCAGAAGTCTAAACCTCAAGATGCACACACTCGAAACTCTCCTTAGCATGGAGAACATCGATATCTGTGCAGTACCAAAAACCTGGTTCAGGGCTCCTGAGAGCACCCCAGCACTACCAGGTTATACCTCATACCATGCTTTTCGGCCCCAAAACTTGGACCGAACCGCAAAAGGAGGGGGAGTATCGATATTCATCAAAGATTCCCACACCTCCAGGTTGGTGGCAAAGCACGAAGCATCAGAGACTATCCATGTGCAACTAACAGTGGGTAAAACTGCCTTCCAGTTTATAGCCTGCTATAGACCACCCTCCCAAACCCAGGAACCCCACTTGGCCTTCCTGAGAACACTGGAAAATATGAAGGTCTCTCCAAACACCATTATATTAGGTGACTTTAACTACCCAAACATAGACTGGGAGCATTACTCTAGCTCCAACACCTTAGCCAAAAGGTTCCTAGAATTTATAAACTCAAATGCTATGGAACAACTTGTTACCACTCCCACAAGAGGGGAAAACATACTGGACCTGATCATCACCAACATGGGGACTCTATGCTCCAGACCAGAAGTGTATCCCTCACTGGTAAGATCAGACCATAAACTAATCTCACTGGATATTCACATCCCGACCCCACCCCCTGCCCAGAAAACCACAGTGAAAAACTTCTCTAAAGCAAATTTCACACTCCTCAAAACTGAGGTGGAATCCTTCAAAGCCCCCGGGCCTGTGGAAAATACGGCCCAGACCGCAGAATCCTTTATAAACGCATTCTATGAACACCTTCAGGGATGCATGGATCATGCGATCCCAAATAAAACCAAGACCCAATCCTCCAAAGGCAGACGTCCTGTCTGGTGGACCCCAGCCATAAACAAACTATATAATAGAAGGAGGAAGCTACTAAATGATAGAGCAAAATCCCAAAAAGGGAAGGCATCACTGATCAGTATTAGCAAAAAACTACGGGCACTCATAATATTGTCTAAGGCCAGCTTTGAGAGAAAAATTGCACAGGACACTAAGGATAATCACAAGGCCTTCTTTAGTTATGTTAGGAACATGGGTGGTAATTCCCAGATATGCTCAGAATTAGTCCAAAATGACAAAAAATACACCGAACCCACAGACATTGCCAACATCCTAGCTGACAGGTTCAGCACAAACGTCTCTCCCCCCCCTTCCCACCAAAAGGGCAAATATCTATCCCAGCAGAGTGCTGCCCCCCTGACATCTCAGATGCTCAGGTAAGAGCCGCCCTCTCCAAAGCGAAAAATACAGCATCAATAGGACAAGACGGTGTCCCGGGCTGCGTCCTACATGAACTCCAAGAAGAGCTAAACCCAAACATAAAACTACTGTTCAATCTCAGCCTTACTACAGGATATGCGCCCAAAGAGTGGCGTACAGCAACAGTGGTCCCTCTCCATAAAGGTGGTGCCTCAACGGATCCTGGAAACTATCGCCCCATAAGCCTGACTAGCTTGGTCTGCAAAGCTATGGAAAGGATCATCATGGACCTCATAAATAAAGATATTGGGGACCTACAGACACTGGATCCTACCCAGTTCAGCTTTGTTAAGGGCAGATCCTGCCTCTTAAACCTGGTTGATTTCTTTGAAACAGTCACCAAGGCCATTGATGAGGGAAAGGTGGTCCACACAGCCTACCTGGACCTCGCAAAAGCCTTCAATACAATACCCCACTCGGGCATTATAGATAAGCTCACCAGCTTAAATATAAACCCCTATGTCACTTGATGGATTGCAAACTGGCTCAAGGACAGAACCCACATGGTTAGAATTGCTGGAGCCATGTCAGACTCCAAACCAGTTACAAGTGGTGTCCCACAAGGCTCAGTCCTGGGACCTCTCTTGTTCGGTATATATTTCTCGGAGGTACAGGCCAACACGGAAGGACTGTGGCTGACCAAGTTCGCAGATGACTGTAAACTGGGTGCCATAATCGACTCTCCAGCCAACACAAGCATCCACCAAAAGGGCCTCATAGAAACAGACAACTGGTGCCAGAGCCATGGCCTCAAGCTAAATGCCAAAAAGTGTATAGTCATCCCCTTTGGCAAAAACAAAGTGCCCACAAATTACCACATAGGTGGTAATCCATTAAGTACAGAAGAAGTAATTAGGGACCTGGGGACCCAAGTTGATAGCAATCTCTCATTTGACAACCACGTGGCCAAAGTGGTTACAAAAACATTTTATATAGCCCACCTAATCATGAAGGGATTCACATTTAGATCAGGGGAGGTCATCGTGCCTCTTTACTCATCCCTCATCAGGCCCATAATTGAGTACAATGCTCTTTCTGGGATGTACCTTACCAGACACCTGCAGCAACTGGAAAGACCCCAAAAGTACCTCACCAAGAGGATCAAAGGGCTCAAACAGATGCCATATGCTGCCCGGTTAAAGAAACTCCAGCTCTACTCAGTGGCATACTGCCTGTTGAGAGGCGATCTGTGCCTGATGTATAAAGCCATGTCCAACCTGGAATTAATGGACATGCTGCACCTCAGAAAATCCAAATCTCATCGAGCTACACGCTCAAGAGACTTGAACCTCAGCACTGAAATAAATAGGACATGCTGGAGGGACAGATTCATAACCCAGAGGCTCCCTTCACTCTGGAATAAAATCCCAGTCCAGGTTAGGCAGAGTCCCTCATTGACTCTCTTCAAGAGGAATCTTGATGAGTGGATGGGAGATCATAGGTTTACCCCGGGTATCACTTCTGTGTCACTGTTAGACAGAGGCACAGTATACTAACCTCGAAAAAGGGCATAGCAAAATAAATTTAAAATGGGTGGCGAAAGCCAAACACATTCTGGCTAGGCTTATAAATGCCCTAGGGCAGATACCTAGTATGAACCTATGAAACTATGAAGCTATGAGTGTTTTAGTAATTTCTTGTTGTGTTATTATGTTCATCATATATGTTGTAATCTGTTTACTAGATCTTATTTGTGTATTATATTTGCTGTAATGTTTTTGTATAACTAAATACCAGAGCTTTTTTCCCCGGGCCTCCGCTGAAAATGGACCTGGTCCAGTCGGAATTTCCCGGTTAACAAATGTAAAATAAAATAAATAAATAAATGCACCAGGACTATTCCACTTACATGTCTTCATCAGTACCCAAACCATTGCACAGATAATATATTGCTCAGATAAAAATAAGACAGATTTCAAATTGCACATAATGCTACCTTGGCATATTGCACAGAATGTTAACTTGGCATCATTAATATTGCACATAAGGTATAACATTGTACTTTCATTGAGTTATTGCATATGTCTGTGAATTTCTTCAGAGTTGTAACTCCAGACCTCCAAGACTAGCGTGGTGCATGTTTTTACTAGAGTTCAGAAGTCTGATGGCTTGTGGAAAAAAAGCTTCTATCAAATCTTGTGGTTTTGCAACGTAAGCTACGTTATCTCCTGCTTGAAGACGAACATGAGAACAGACCATGGACAGGGTAATTGCAGTCTTTGATGACTATTTCTATGGCTCTGCTGAGGGACCAAGCAGAGTGCAGGTCCTGGATAGATGTGAGTGTGGACCTGAGAATTCTCTCCTCCACTTTCACCACCCTCTGGAGATTTTTGTGATCTGAAACTACAGTTTCCATACCACATCAAGAGATTACTAGACAGGATGCTTTCGATGTAGAAGGTTGTGAGAAATGAAAGTGCTAGTTTTGCTCTCCTCAACCTTTTTAGAAAGTGTAGATGCTGTTGGAACTTCTTGACAATGTGATTAGTGTTAGAGATTATGAATATAAGGCTGAAATTAATTCTGTTGTAAATATGCTGAAAGGTAAAGCATAGAATAAAAAGTTTGCTTGAATATATGTATAGAGTTTAGCAATGTAAAATGTGCATTCATACTGTATGTATAACAGACAGGCTTCTCTTCACAGCATCAGAAAAGCCTAACAAAGCAATACTGGACATGATTTTCTCATGTTTGCAGAACAAATATCTAAACTCAGCAATACGTGATGTTTTTCTCAATAGGAACAGCTTGTACAGATGTTTCCTTTCAGATTTCTGTTAATGGCATCTTCACATCAGCAACAGTGCTTACAAGTAAATCACAAAAGGACAATAGAAATCTAAAAACAGACATTATGTGACTTCCCACAGAAGGCCAAAAAAGATACCAAGAGGAAATAACAATCTATGTGCGTGACTAGCACTCTATATAACAATTATAGTAGTTCCGTTATGTGAGAAAGGGACAGAGAGAGGTATTTTGTAGAAGTCATCATTCATATCTGTAATGAAGGAAAACTTTGTAAATATATGCTACAAACTAACAGAAAGAGTGTGTGTCGTTTGTTATAAAATAAGTTATCTGTAACTGTGCTTATAGCTGCAAAATATATTTCTTTATCAGTGTGCAATTTGAAAGGCTTGGTGCTTTAAACAGACTACAGATGGAGTCATGCAAAGCTCTGTGTTTCTGATTCAGCAGTAAGCAGTGTAGCAAGACTGTGTGTCTTAAGAAGACTTTGGATCCAGTACAGCATAGAAGCAGAACACACAAATTAAAATACATTTTTCAATTAGTGTTTATTGACCAAGACAACTCTCTGCGATATGCAGGCTTGTGAGAACTGAAAGTGCTAGTTTTGCTCTCCTCAACCTTTTTAGAAAGTGTAGATGCTGTTGGAACTTCTTGACAATGTGATTAGTGTTTATTGACCAAGACAACTCTCTGTGATATGCACCCCCCAGGAACTTGGTGCTCTTCACCCTTTCCACTGTTTCTCCATTGTGAGTGGAGAATAAACCTTGAATCTCTTCCTGAAGTCAACTATTATCTCCTTTGTTTTATTCACATTGAAAGGCAGAATGTTGTTGTCACACCAGACAATCAGTTGGTTCACCTCCTCTCTGTAGGTCTTTTTGACACCATTGCTGATGAGGCCCATCACTGTAGTATCATATGCAAATGTAATAATGTGGTTTGTGTTGTACCTAATGATGTAGTCATGTGTCAGCATGGTGTACAGCAAGGGACTCATAACAGATCCTTGAGCTACTCCAGTGTTCAGTATGATGCTCATCGAGCTGTTGTTACCTACGAATACCTTTTGTGGTCTGTCAATATGAAATTCCAGAATCCAGATGGATTAAGTTGCATAACCTACTAGGGTCAGAAGCATAAGAAAAACATTATGTGTCACAGAACAGTCACATAATACTTGCCCTGCTCTGAAGATGTCTATAGCACTAGTGTTGAAGCTTAGGGCAGTAAGATTATAGTTAATTTTTTAAACTTGGTTAGTCTTTTTGACACATTTCAAAGGTATTTAGAGAGATCTTTTTATATATTTTATACATTTGCATATTTATATAGTTTACATTTTCACATTCCACATTTACACACTGAGTTTTGTTATTTTATATATGAATCATGTTATTGATATTTTTTTATTCACAGTTTAACATTCAGGATGCCTTTACATCAGCTTTTAACATAGGTTATTAATTGTCTGCACTTTCTTTTTAAAATTATTTTTTCCCCTAAAAAGATTTTTTTTTCTTGGAGCTGATTTTAGGCTTCTTTGATTTTTAATTGCTTCAATTATTCTATATAATTAAGGGGAGTATATATATATATATATATATATATATATATATATATAGACAGATAGATAGCTATATGTATCATCTTGTCTTACTTTGGATATCTGATGAAGTCCATTAGCTTGGACAAAAATGCAGTGAACTAGTTAAAGTGTTCATTTATTTGTGCCTTTTGTGATGTGGAGGGGATATTTTCATGTTTTTGTGACACTTTGTGGATTTCTTCGATAGCATTTCTGGATTTTAAGCCTGGTCCTGGTGTGGCTCAGTCTGCTGTCTCTTACAGTACTTATTTTTGCTTACTTTTAATAGTATTGCATATAAGATGAGAATCTCTTAGACAATTTACATATTAGGAATCTGATGGTTTAGTTAATTTTGAGGTGTAGTATGTTGCTTGTAAGAGCATCAGACAGTTAGGTCATCTGCATATTGGATAATATGGGCAAATTGGGCATTGTTGCATTGTTTATGCACTGGGCTTACATAAAATCTAAACAGAACTTGTTCAATCATAGAAATCTAAGGTCAGTAGAAAGTGCACTCAGTACATACTTCTAGTCCTTATCTAACTCTGATCATGTGATCAGAATCTTGCCCAATGTGATAACAGTTACCTTCCCAGTGTTTATCTTCTGGGCACTATGTGACACAGAGCTCATTATCAATTAACAATGTGAACATTTGGAGCTGCAACTAATTATTAATCCTGCTCATGTCCAGGACATGTGATTAAGGAGAGAAAGCTGCAGCAGTGGTTATGTAATCTGAACAACAAAATGACTGAATTTACAGGGTTTATATACCTCAGTGCATGTAAAGTCTCTAAGTAGGGAGAACATGAGAAAAGCAGCTTTCTCCTTTAAAGGGGCAGCTTTTTTGCCAGAATAAGGGAGTGGAAATGACTGTATATGATAGTTGGAAGCAGAATGAAGCATACAAGGAAAAAATATTAGGAAACAGCGTGTTGGGGAAGGAGAACATTTTCTGTGGGACAGTTGTCTTTTTATTCAATAATGAAAGATGGGGAATGATGCAAGAGAAAGTGAAAGTATAGTAAGAGACTGTGGGTAGGTAGCAGGGGCAAACACACAGACACATATTAGAGACAAGAGTGGCAGGGGAGATGCTGACACACTGAGTGAAGGGGAGGACAGTGGCTTTAGTAACATCAGACAAAAAGGGGAAGATAATGGAAATGGGAGGGATTAGACAATAGAAAAGGAAGGACAAGGACAAAAAAATGAGGGATAGAGCAGGGTGGAAGATGGGTTGGGCAGATCCCCTATTCAACTCTGCTAATATCATCCCCATGAAGAGTTCAGACAATACCCTATCCATCCTTTCCACTGAGTCATGGCTAAGGTATTGCTAGTTGGACTGGGCAGGGATGCGACTTTACTTGTCCCAAGCTTATTTCCATGTGGCTGATACAGGTATCTACCTGTTGGCCTACTTACTGCCTTGCCATCTCCTCTAGCTCTGAGTGCTACAGCTTTGAGTGATACATTCACTACCCTTGGCAGAGTCACCAGCAGGGACAACTGCACGCTCAGACTACAAAGCACTGCTATGGGCAGTGAAGGTAGGACAATCCCTCTTACCAAGTGAAGTCACTGGTGAGGCAGCCCTAGTTATTTCTGGTGCAGATGCAGTAGAGTTAATACTTTTTTAGATTTATAAAGTGGGACTTTATTATACAAATAGGAGACGTATGACAATTGATTCCAACAATGCACACAAATGACTGGATTTCACGTTTTCCTACTGTTTTATATAACTTCAAGTGTTCCATATACAAAATAATAGTTATATGCAGTGAGTAAAGAAATATGAGGAAGTATTTTTAGTTATAAAACCATTTTCTCTTTTTATTGCAGGGCCCAACTTGGAAAAGGTGACAGCCCCAATACTGTTGCAGTCTAGCCTCAATGGGGAGCCAGGTGTAACCACATATCCAAAAAGCTAATACCACCATAAATCACCTGATCAAGAGAGTTAAACCACAACAAAATATAAATAAGACTAGTTTTGGGGATATCTTTCAAAAATAATACCTCTTTTATGGAGTGCACTCCCCAGATAGGTAAAGCAGAGAAGCTCATTAACCATTTTAAAGTGTAACTTGGACAAGTGAATGGGCAATCATAGTACACCCCAGTCTACTCCCTCTAACCCTTATGGGAAGGGGATGAACCTAAGAGAGGTCTGGTATTAATTCATGACTTGGTAAATTGGTGGGATCATTGGCTGTGCTACATGTGGTCTACTGGGTATGGCCTCTGTGCCTCTGTTACCCAGTCAAGGTATGAAGATTACCAGTGCATGCACATAATCACTGACAACCCAAGGCAAGAAGGTATGTTTTCTCTGACATACAGCTCTCAATTTCTGCTGCAGTTTTGACAGGGCATAGGGAGGTCAAGGGTACTTTTGTGCTGGTGGTGGTGGTAGTGGCATATGTCATGGGTACTTACCCCTATCTGAACAAGTAGTTTCTGTGTCTGCAAACCAGTGACCATGTCAGGCCATCATAAAGGCAAAGTGCAGCAACATCTCAGTCATTACAGAGATTATAAAGGGTGTGCATGATGATCTGATGGACTGTATGTCTCTTGTGTGTGACATCTTGGGTATGTTCCAGCACTCAAATTTGCAACTAAGGCCCTCTGTTGCTCACAGGATGCATACCAGTCATATGTTACAGAGCTGAAGCATGTCTTGCTCTAGTGTTAATTCCTGTCATGAATGTACCAGGCCTAAGCCAAACACAAGCAGCACCGCCACTTCCACCCCATCATATTGTGTGGAGGCACGAACAGGCAACAAGGATGACTAAAAAAGCATGATGTTGATACCAGTGGCATGTTTTGTACAACAAATCATCCACATTGCTGCAGCATTCCAGTGAGTTGCACTTCCTGTGGAAGAATGTCAGAACCCTCCCCAACACACACATGCACCCACACACACACACACACACACACACACACACACACACACACACACACACACACACACACACACGCACACACACACATGGCAATGGCCCCTGCCAGAGCTTTTTACCTCAGGCCCTGCTCCCCCCCCCCGAAATGACATAATACACACACAGCAAATGGTTTGTCACAGTTAAAAAAGCACACTCACATTGTTCTGTGGAAGGCTTTGCACACTGTGTTCAACACTGCCACCATTGCAGACAATGATAATAGTGCTCTGCTATTTGTACTTTGGTACTTGGGTTGCCTATGCTTGATGCACAGTGGCCACTCTATGCATGTGTATATTCTTTTAATCTGGCCTAAATGTATGTGCCAGCCCCTTCCTAACTGCCTTGTAGTCAGTGCTGCAACATAGTGCACCCACTGTCATCTAACATGGTCATTCCCAGTTGCTTGGTCCACCACTGATTCCTCATGTAGCTCACCCTCCACTGGGTCATGGCTAGGAAGCACTCTTCCTAAACATGCCCCCTTTCTGCAACTCTTTCCTCAGTTTTATATTGTGTAACCTTGCACATACTGAAATATTTTATCCAAATAAATTACTAAAACAAAATGCTCAGAAAAAAAAAACAGTACTGACTTAATTCCATGTGAGATGTTTATCCAATTTACCTCTGTCTCTGATGTCCCAGTAGTAGTTAATCACAACAATGTAGGGCTTTTCTTACAAACTCAACCTAAGGATTTAGCTATTAATGTTTTTTTTTACTCCTAAACAAAGTAAAAGATTACGAAATGATTTGAGCGCCTTCTATGTAGTCTGCATGTCCTCCCCGCAGTCAAGTGGCATTCAAAAGACATGCGTAGAATGGGCATGCCATCGTTGAAGGTTAGGCGTCGAGCTGGCACCTCGGCACCCGTAAAAAATCTACTGCCAATCATTAGCAGACCGGAGTTCCGCTGTGGCAACTCCTAACCGGGAAAAGCCAAAAGAAGAAGATTGACCAATTAGATGAGGAAGACTAATTTTAAGAGGTTAAAAAGAGAAAAAGAAGGGTACTGGGGTACTGACAGAAATAAGAAAAAAATCAGCATCCATTATTGTAGGCAGTGAGACAATGTGATAAAAAAACAGTATCCTTGTGCTGGATGATTCTATACTGAAAGGAATTTATAATATTCTCACATGAATGAATCGAGCTTTAATTACTGATAGTTACCTGAGAAGTGGAATAATGGCTGACATGCTAGAAGAGATTAAACTGTTGTTTGAAAATTCCTTTCCTTAGGATACAGTCATTGTAGAGGATTTTGTGTCAGCTGTTGAACATGACCACTTTATTATGTGTTTGAGACGTGGATGCCAAGAAATTGCTTGATGGATGAATCTTGGCATCCATGTTGAAAACACAAAATACAGGATTATGAGCATCGAATCACTCATAATTCTTTGTAACACATGGAGATTTATCTTCTCCATTTACAACAAATCTTCAAAAAATGCAATGTGTTGTTCTGGCTTTGAAAACCAGTAAAGCAGCATCCTTACATATTCCCTTAACAACACATACTGGGTACTTAACAATTGATTGTGGCTTCCTTTGTTGTCATCTTTTGATTTAGCAATCTGTTTGTGGTCCTGAACTGTGTATTGTGATAATTCCAACAGAACTTTCAATAAACTGTCCAGAATGGAAGAAAACAAGCCAGAATTTCTAGACTCTTTGTAAGACATTCCAGCCCAGGAAAAACCTCAAACAACTCAAAAGCAAATCCATTCTCAGATAAATGTTCTAAATCATCAAAAATCAAAAAACATAAATGAAAAGAAAGCTGACCAACTGTCTTCCAGTGAAACTGAGGACATTCATCTCACTTTTTTAGAGACTTCTTCATAATACAAACACACAATGCTGTATAAACCAGAAAGGAGGTGTTGCCATGGCTGCAAAGTGTGCACTGGTTTATACTAGCATATTTATTTAGTAATGGGTAAAATGTTTTGTCTTTGCTTTTTAGTTCAAGCCCGAAATATTATTATATTAACAATATTTGGTTGACATTTTTTGTTTGTAAGATGATGACGGGGATGAACATTTTTTTTTTACTTATATGAATGCTACAACTGACTTTTTTAGAATCTACCTTTCAGTATGATAAACTAACAATGAATTTTTTAGATGTCAAAATTTCCAGAAATTTAACTATGGGGCAGTTTGAATCCATTGTTTATAGGAGGTCTACCTGCTGTAACAGCTTTTTATATTTTCACAGCCAACACAGTATTTTGCAAAATAAAATATTGGTCACAGGTCATCTTATTAGGCTATCTAGGCTAATTTCAGATGATGAGAAGTTCATGAAAGAATTGAATAGTCTGTCCTCAATTTTTTGGAGAGAGGATACGTCAAGGAACTACTCCACAATTTGACAACTAAAATTTCCAGTAGGAGGATCGATTTACAACTTCAAAATAAATACACTCTGGACCTAGAAAATAAACTACATGAGACTCAAATATATATATATATATATATATATATATATATATATATATATATATATATATATATATATATATATATATATATATATATATATATATATATATATATATATATATATAGATATATATATATATACTTATTTCATCAACAAAACCAATCCTTAGCCAAATTAAGACTCCTGCATAGATACTCAGAATGGGCACAGACCTTTTCTAGAACATTGGCCAAAGTAATAAACATCAAAGATGGCCCAAACTATATATCCACATTAAAGTATAAAGGAAAAACCCTATACAGTAATTATGATATTATTAATTCCTTCACAGATATCTTTAGTGAAATTTACAACCCCAAAAATCACACTCATAAGGACATCTACAAAGAATTCCTCAATGAGCTATCCTTTTCCAAACTAAGTCACTCACAACATAACCTATTAGCTAGCCCTATAACACTGAATGAAATAAAGTTAGCTATCAAAAAGCTCAAACCCAACAAGGCATCAGGACCAGATGGCTTACAGGTGAATTTTACCAAATTCATAATGATCAACTTATTAGAATTCTTCATAACCTCTACAACTACATCATCCTTAAAGGGATTACTGCTAAATATATGAACAACTCTAAAACAATTCTCATCTTGAAACCTAATTCTGACAAGCATAACCCTCTTAGCTACAGACCCATTGCTCTCAATAATATAGATATTAAAATTCTGATGACTATCCGAGCAAGTAGAATGCAGAAATTTCTGGCTTCAGTTACTTCCCCTTAGCAATTAGGTTTCATGGAGCAAAGACAATGATGCGCCAATACCTTCACTTTAGACACAATAATGTTATTTCTAAAAAATGATAACCACCAAATGAAGACACGCACTCACGCTTCATGCCACTAAAGCTTTTGACAATGTGGACCTAAACTTTCTATATTTAACCATGGAATACTTAAACTTCCCTGAATTTATGATTAACACTATAAAAATGCTTTACATCAATGCTACTAACTCCATGTACATCAATAAAACAATGTCCTGCCCTATCAAAATCACTATTGGAACTAGACAGGGCTGCCCCCTTTCACCATATCTTTTTAATATTTAACTTGAACCTCTTATAGGTTCATAGGTTGGTACTAGACTATTGGCCCTAGGGCCTATACAAGCCTAGCCATAACAATTCCCTGGCTATTTCTTCCCACACTATTTACTTCCCTGGATCCCTATCTAGCAGGGCGACTGACATGATCCCAGGGTGAATTTCCTTTCTCCCATCCAATCATCAGGGTTCATTTTGAAGAGCGCCAAGGAGGTGCTGTGCTTGACATGTATGGGCAGTCTATTCCACAGTATGGGAAGTCTCTGGGTCAGGGACCTATCCCTCAAGCATGTTTTGTTCATTGTGATAACAATGTTTAGATCCCTAGAGCATGTGGTTCTGAGGGATTGGAATTTCTTTAAGTGGAGCATGTCCAACAGCTCAGGGTTTGACATGACCTTGTATGTTAAGCAGAAATTGCCTCTGAGTAGATGATATGCTACAGAGTATAGGTGGGGTTTTTTTAGACGGTCAGTATAGGGCATCAGCTTTAAGTCTGTGATTCTTTTAGTGAGGTATTTCTGCGGCCTTACCAGCTGTTGCAGATGTCTTGTGAGGTACATACCAAATGGGGCGTACTCTATAATGGGTCTAATGAGGGTTGAGTGCAGTGGGACAATGACCTCCATTTTTCTGGATGAGAAGCCTTTAGTGATGAGGTGTGCCACATAGAAGGATTTCCTGACTGCTGTGGCAATGTGGTTTTCGAAGGTGAGACCACTGTCCACCTGTGTCCCTAAGTCTCTCATCACACTTTCGGTGTTTAGTGCACTGCCACCTATGTGGTAATTCATGGGTATATGGTTTTTCCCAAAGGGGATAACTATACATTTCTTGGCATTAAGCTTCAGCCCGTGGCTCTGGCATCAAGCATCTGTAAGGCCCTTTTGTAAAATATCCACATCATTTGAGGATTCAATAATGACTCCCAGTTTGCTATCATCTGCAAACTTTGTTAGCCAGAGTCCCTTAGTGTTGGCCTGTACTTCAGAGAAGTAGATGCCAAACAAGAGCGGTCCCAGGACTGAACTCTGAGGTACTCCACTTGTCACTTGTCTGGAGCAGGATTTGGAGTCGGCTACTTTTACAGTCTGGGTTCTGTCAGTAAGCCAGTTGGCAACCCATCGAGTGATGTACGGCTTTATGCCCAGCTTAGTAAGTTTATCTATGATTCCAGAGTGGGGGATGGTGTTGAAGGCCTTGGTGAGGTCCAGATAGGCTGTGTGGACTGGCTGACCCTCACCCTCAGCTCTGGTGACTGATTAGAAGAAGTCAATCAAGTTCAGGAGACAAGATCGGCCCTTCACGAACCCAAGCTGGGTGGGGTCCAGTGTTTGAAGGTTGCCAATGTCTTTGTTTATAAGTTCCATGATAATGCGTTCCATGCCTTTGCAGATCAGGCTCATCAGACTGATGGGACAGTAGTTCCTGGGTTCCAAGATGAATCCCCCCTTGTGGAGTGGGATAAATGTAGCTGTGTGCCACTTAGTGGGCATGAAGCCTGAGGTGAGGCTATGATTAAACATGGCACTTAGGTGAGGTGCCATTTCATTTTGAAGTTCATGTAGTACACATCTGGTCCCATGGATGATGTATTTTTAGCTTTGGAGAGTGCGGTTTTTACCTGTGTGGCTGTGATTACCGGAATTTGGCAATCTTTTGGTATTGTGATGGGCCATTTAGGGGGTGGGGGGGGTGAAGTTTGCACTAAATCGATCTTCCAGGATATTGGCAATATCCTTGGGATCAGTATATTTACTGCCATTCTGTTGTAGCTCAGAGCATATCTGAGCATTGCCATTTAGATTCTTGACATAACTATAGAAAGCCTTGTGGTTGTCTTTGGAATTTTTGACAATTTTATTTTTGTAACTAGCTTTGGAGGATTTTATGAGGGATCTCAGCTTCTTCCTGAGGCTGTTAAGGGAGTTTTTTGCATCCTGGGATTTTCCTCTTTTCTGCAACAGTTTCTTTCTTCTGTTGTTTAGTTTGTTTATAGCAGAGGACTACCAGATTGGCTTCCTTTTTTGGAGGAGAACGTCTTGGTTCTATTTGGGATGGCACGATTCATGCATGAGTGGATGTGTTCATACAGTGCCTTAGTGTAGGATTCAGCAGTCGAACTTTCAGCTCCCATCTGCATGGGTGTCATGAAATTTGTCACTTCTGACTTGAGTAGCAAGAAGTTGGCTTTGGAGAAGTTTTTTACGGCGGTTTCCTTACTGGGGGTGGGATGTGGATGTCAAGGGTGATTTGCTTATGGTCAGACCTAACCAATGAGGAGGTGACCACTGGTGTGGAGCATCTATCTCCCATATTGGTAATGACCAGGTCTAGGATATAGGAGCCCCTGGTGGGACAATGGATTAGTTGATCCAGGGCGTTGGAATTTATGAATTCCAAGAACTGTTGGGAAAAGGTGTTTGTACCCGAGTAGTTTGACCAGTTAATGGCAAGGTAGTTAAAATCGGGTCTATATCACATTATCGGAATTCTAAAATGTCGAAAACCATACGCTTGACCTTGGAATCTCAAAATGTGAAATACTCGAATGCTTACAACAGCAAATTTTTTCCAAGCGAAAAAATTTGATGTTCCGAGAATACACACACACAGCACAAGCACACCAAAATACATAATCCACACATACACACTTCACAGAACCCTACACTAAAAAACGAACAACTTAATATTGTGAGCCTTTACAGTGAATGCTTTCATAGAGGTCAATGCCCCCACTTCTTCAGACAACTTAAAAGCATCTGTTCCAAGCCTTATATATCCTTAATTTATATCCTTAATTATTTGATTACTTTTCTAATTGACAATTTGCTGCTACTAAAAAACTTACAATAAAAACATATTAGTGCGCTACTATATTAAATATTAACACAATATATCCGTTGTATAGACAAATGGCATCTAAAATAAAACTTTATATATATATATATATATATATATATATATATATATATATATATATATATATAATGTATGTTAAATAAAAGTATAAACAACGTTATAAATAACTAACAACTAATAACTACCTACTATATATTTTGCAACTTTTCACATTCCAACAGCTCAACCAATATCTGCATAACGCTTTAAGCTTTAAGATACTTTTAATAGACATATATTCATTTAGTCCAGGAGGGGAATATGCTGAGGTTCTTATTTGCCAAAATACTTCTTGTTCTTCCAAGATAAGCTGCCAAGGCCCTCCTCTTGGATCGTATGGTGTTTGTTGTAACACAGAATATGTGAATTTATGAGTTGGGTGGTCCATAACATGCTTTGCTAAAGCGTTATTAGTGTCCCTCTTGAGTATACTGTATTGGTGTTCATATACTCTTTGCTTAAACTTTCTTTCAGTTTTCCCGATATAAAAAGATGAACATGAGTCACAAATCACAACATATACTACTTGTTTTGAGTCACAGTTGAATCTCCCATTTATAATATATAACTTGTCCCTTATCGTGATAGAAATCCCTGTTTTAATAACCCTACAGTATGAGCATGCTCTGCATTTTCTCATTCCCATAAAATTAGATTGAATACCCTTCATATTACTGGTTTTATTTTAGATGCCATTTGTCTATACAACGGATATATTGTGTTAATATTTAATATAGGAGCGCACTAATATGTTTTTATTGTAAGTTTTTTAGTAGCAGCAAATTGTCAATTAGAAAAGTATTCAAATGATTAAGGATGTAAATTAAGGATATATAAGGCTTGGAACTGATGCTTTTAAGTTTAGGTTTAGACTTCTAGCATTGAGTAATATTACTTTCAGATTTTGCATGCTTTTATCTGTTATGGTGGTGGATTTGTCCTTTGAACCTTGCCTAAAAAAGGCACTATGGGGGTGACGAGAGCTTTAGCCAGCAACCTGAATCCCAGGGGTGACAGACCATCTCTGGCAAAGCATCGTGGTTTGTCGACCATGTCGTCCCAGGCAGACAGATACTGGATCCCCTTTGAATGACACCAGAAGCTTAGCCAATTGTTGAAGTCAATCATTTTGTCCTTATACTGTGGTATTCTGGGCGAAGGCAGGATGCTACTCAGGGCTAGGGTCATACCTGCCTGAGCCACATGATCTGAGAACTCTTCCATGTGTCTTTTCATGTAGTCCAGAGAGGTACGTCTCAAGTCATTCACTCCAGCATGAACAATGACAGAGTCATATTTGTACTTGTTGTAGAGTGACTTGAGTGCATGCATTATGTGGCAGATCCTGTCACCTGACAGGCAGCTGACTGTAATTTTCTCCTTGTTCAGCCTGGTGAGTGGGACATCAGTGTGCCTGACTATAGAGTCACCTATGACTAAAGTGTTGGGTACATTGTCTTGCCATAGGGCTGTTGTTGGGGTGGCACACTGGTGTGAGCTATGTGTCAGTTTGGTTGTGACTGGTATTTGCATTTCAGCTTCTGAGGTCCTTATTGCTTGGGTAGGTTAATGTTAAGGGCCTTCCGCATATGTGGGTTTAGTGTTGCTATGTGTGTGTGTTGATGGTGTGGGTTTTGAAGGGCTATGTGTGTTGCTTGAGGTGTAGTGCAGGTGTTAACCTTCTCCTCTTGACTGTCTAGCACAATCTTGGCTGGAGAGAGCTTTGCTTCCAGTTTGGCTATGTAAGTGCATCTCTCGCAGGTTGTAGTGTTGGGCAGCAGGAAGAGAGGGTTGTCTGTGTACCTGAGGCAGTTGCTGTATTGCTCCAGTATGTCCAGATTCACCAGATGGACAGGAGAAATCACTGGAAGCTGACCCTTGGACATGCCTGTTTAGGTGCTTTTTTGTAAAGAGCTGTTTTCCCTTATCTTTGCAATCATAGGCTGTTTAGTGCCTATGATTAATTTCTCCTTATTAACAAGGAGAGTTGAGTCTTGTATCAGTTTAAGGCTTCCTAGTGCTTTCCAGCAGATTCTAGAGCAAGTGCTAGTCACAGGGGTTCAGATTTTAGTGCTACTACTGAGAAACCAGCTAGCTTTATGGAAGAATTTGAATAACCAAAAAACCTATCATCATATACCAAGAGTCTTTAACATAGAGATAAAATATTCAACATTTGCAGATGATTTAAACATTTACTTCGAATTCCCGAATAGTGATCTTTATAAAATTTGTAAATCAATAATTCTCTTTTCCACTGCTGCAAATTATAAACTAAATCCCACAAAATCTTCTATTGTCCCCATTAAATCCTCGTAAACACCTAGAATCCTATTTCCCTCTGTCTGACATACCTGTCAAATACTCAATGAAATATCTAGGAATAAAATTTATGCACACACATCAGAAGTCAATGAAAGCAAACTTGAGTAAAGAATGGGAACAAATAAATAACGACCTATCCAGATGGAAAAATATCAATTTATCCTTACTGTCAAAAACTGCTATTGTTAAAATGAACATTCTCCTTAGGATATTATTTCAGGTTCCATTCAGAATTTCGAAGCTCAAAACTTCGAATTTCATACGATCGAGGTCATATGTTCAAAGTTTCAAAACTTTGAAATTCTGAACGGAGATTAGCATACAGCACAGACCGGGAGATTGCCCTTGTCCTCGCTGTAGTGCGATCTCAGAGTTGGTATATTTAAGTTGTAGGGGGTGTGGGGGATACAGGGGAGCTTGACCCCCTCCATACACATGTTTTATTGTGTTAGGTGGGGTTTTGGGGGGTTCACAATTTCAAGATTCTGAACTCGATATTCTAAAACTCGAGATTTGGGGATTTTGAAATTTTGTAGTGAACCCATTATTTCATCTAAACTCTATAAACTTAAATATACCCAAAAATATCTTCAATAAAATGGAAACCACCATCTTAAAATTCCTTTGGTTCCCTACATCAATCAGAATCTCTTATAAAAAACTAATTCTTCCAAAAGAAAAAGGTGAATTGAGCCTCCCTGATTTTAATCTCTACTACAATATAATAAATGCAAGCTGTTTAATCCAAATTGCAAACTATGAACCATCAGTTTATACATGGACCCCAATCTATGTGAAAATATGGTGCAAGTATATACAATCATTCATATTGAACCCTCTCTATCCCATATTTAATGCTTGACAGTGAATAAAAATCTAAAATTCTACCTGCATTAAAAAATAAAATGAACATCTTTCAAGCATTGTTGCACTCTATTAATCTACAGGATACTCTTCTTGTTCTCAAACCAATTCACCTAAACCCAAATATAATAATCAATAATAACACGATATACCTATCTAGTCTTCCCATAATTAAAAATGCCACTGTATGGCAATTTTTCTCTCCTAAGAACTTTGCCTCTGTCAAAGGACTCATTGAGGCCCCAAGTAGATATGACCCCTTGTTAAGACAACTTAATTCATTAATAAAACAAAGATTCGTTAACACCAAAGTGAGTAAACAAGACGTAATTCTAACACAATCAGTTATCAAAACCCTTTCCCTTAGGAACAACATACTATCTCATGCCAACAAGCTCTTAATAAACATCAAATATCAACAATCGATTCTATACTCCAAATAATGGGATGACATACAAGGTGAAATTTCTACTCAGTCCAAATATGAAGCAATTCGGAACACCCTAAATCTAACTCCTTTTAAGAATTTGATTCATACACAGCTTATGATCAATAATAACATATACTATACTCCAGCAGTCCTATTAAAATTTGGGTACAACAAAAATCTATCATGTCCTTTCTGTTACCTCCAGCATGCAGATTTACTCCACATCTTCTGGAGTTGCAAAAATATATATATGAATTATGGTGCTTCCTTAGAGCTCAACTGGAAAAAATGAGTTACGAGAAGACAACCTTCTCCTGGCAAGCCATAATCCTGAATATAATTCCTAAACCTTTAACAGGAGTCCAGAGACACATCCTAATAACTGTGTGTGCTCTTCTCAAATACTTTATAGTTAAGAACTGCGTAAACCCCTCAGTAATCTCTTAGGAGAATTTTAAAACAATGGCAATTAAGTATATATTTGCACCTAAACTTTGCTCTAGCAGTAAAAAAGACTATTTCCAGAACTACTGGTGCAGTCTCTTTGACTTAATTCAAACAAAATAATGATCATACAACATTCATTACTATAAACACAATCTGTGAAGACCTTTGCGTGCAAATTTTCTAGTCTTATAACAAATAAATACTGATGATACACTGTTGTTAATCACATTGGTGAGATGTCCTTTTATACACTTGTTAAGGCATCCAAGTTGTAAATAGTTGTAAACAGTGTAAATAGTGTTATTCTAACAATATACCCCCATTCCTCTCTCATTTTACTCATAAATCAGACATACATGCTGTCCTCTAAGCATCATTTATCTTCTGGTTAAATAAGGATAAATTATATCTTATCTTATATCAAATTAGTTATTATAAGGGGATCTCTTTATTACTACCTATCCCTAAGGTTTATGTTTTGATATAGCAACCCTGAGTGTTTAGGATAGTAGTTAATCCTTTTTCTCCTTTTATTTTTATTTTATTTTCCTAGTTATTGCCTTGCTATGGTAGACTATGTATGCTTACTCACATTGTTACAATCTGTTTGTATAGCAAAGACTGATATCTGTATATAATGTATTATGCTTTTTTGTTATGTTTCTGTTTTTTTTGTTTTTATGAATCTTGCAAAAACCATTGCAAAGTAAAAAAGGCAATCCAGCACCCAAAAGGTGGTAACGAAAAAGTTTAATATAACCAGACCGGTTTCAGCAAAGTGCTTTCATCAGTGGTTTTTAAATCCACTGATCAAAGCACTTTGCTAGGTAAAACCACTGATGAAAGCACTTTGCTGAAACCGGTCTGGTTATATTAAACTTTTTTGCTACCACCTTTCGGGTGCTGGATTGCCTTTTTTACTTTATATCAAGTTTGTTGAATCCGTGCATCTACCGTACTTGCTAGCTCAGTCTTCTCTATAATAACCAATACAAATCATATTTGAAAAGAAACAATTCCAGTAGGAGGGCAGTGACTTTCCACCTATTTTGAAGAAACCTGTTTCAGTTAGAGAAACAAATGCCCAAAATGAGAGTGTCTATGACATTACCCTTTGACAATAATGACAGGCATTTGAAAAGCATAACACATCATGACTGGGAAGTAACCATTAAGAAAGGTCCTCCCAAACACCCAAACAAGTTTTGGTTAATGAGCCTTTATTTCTCTAAAAGGAACAACAAATTTAAGGATAAGCTTGAAAGTAAGTGCAATAATTCTCTCTCCTGCTTAGGTAGTGTAAGAGAAATGACTAAGTGTGGCTTTTGTAGCCAATTCAGATATATCATTGACATAACTAATATGTCTGTACCAAGATATAAAAGGACCACTGGATAGGTGGTATATTGCAATTGTGGGAAAAAGAGATGGTTTATATTGCCTCCTGTATAACCTGTGATAGCTTTTATGTAAGGAAGACAGAACAACCACTCAAAGGATTTATGAGCATAAATTATAGTATAAAAAACAAAGTTTCAACTAATGCTCAGAGTAAGCATGCACACCAGTGCACCACTTTCAAAAAGTTTATACTTTTTCATATTGGAGCAAGTTCCCTATCCAGTATGAGGTGAAAACTGGGAAAATGTGATTGAATACATGGAGTTGTTATGGCAATTGATATTTAATGATATTTAATGCTGTGGTACCTTTAGGTTTAAATGAAGACATATCTATTAACTGTGTTTTAAAAATGAGGGCTACCAAACTATAAGAATTATAGGATCACAGGAAGTTACTAGGCTATTGGCCCTGAGGCCCTTACAAGCCTAGCCAATAATTTAGCCCATGTTCTACAAGTCAGCACCCTATGCCACTGTCCATCAGGGATACAGATATAATCCCAGGGGTGCATTTTCTGTACCCCATCCAGTTATCCAGGTTGTGCTTAAAAAGGCTTAATGAGGCACTCTGCTTGACATGCAGAGGGGGTCTATTCCACAAAAGGGAGAGTCTCTGAAACACAAATCTGTCCTGCCAATAAGTCCTGTTGATGTCACAGACCAGGTTGAGGTTACGCGTGCAGGTTAGTTGAGTGGAACTTGACTTGTGGATATGCAGCAGTCCCATCAGTGCACGGTCCAAGATTGCTTTATATGCCAGACAGAGGTCTACTCTGAGGAGTCTGTAGGAGACTGAGTAGAGGGACAGAGCCTTTAGCCTATCTGTGTAGGGTACATGTTTGAGGCCCTGGATTCTCCTGGTGAGGAACCTCTGTGGTCTCTCCAGTTGCTGCATGTGCTTTGTGAGGTACATACTAAAAGGGGCATTGTACTCAATAATGGGACTTATAAGGGAAGAATACAAGGATGTTATGACTACCTTGTCCCTGGATGCGATGCCCTTACTAATGAGGTGGGCCATGTAGAAAGCTTTCTGTACAACAGAGGCAATATGGTGGTCAAAAGTCAGTTTACTATCAACCTGGGTGCCCGAGAACCGCATGACTGATTGCATGCTTAAGACCTTATTATCAATGTGATAATCTTTGGGGACTTCACTCTCCCCAAAAGATAATGAAGCATTTTTTGGCATTCAGTTTGAGGCCATGATCTGGTACCAGTAATTTGTTTGGGTGAGATCCTCTTGGAGGATGTCCACAAAACTATTTTTGTTTGGTACCTGTTTTTATGTGTTTTTGTATATTTTACTTGCTATACAACTTTAAGTGTTTATCTCATGATTTCTAGGTCTTAAAATTCCAGCAATTGATTAGAAAGTCCTTTCTGCCAAGTTTACTGTTGCAAATAAAATTATTAAAATCTGTATCTTATACAAGTATGAACAGTATTAAACAACCATCCTGGAATGATTGTTTATTGGATGTTATTTGTTTAAATCACAGTACTAATTCTGTAATAAGTTGTACCATTTTTTCACCAGTTGGAAAATCACTTCACTATTCTAGTCGATGTGAAATTGTAAGTAATAGTGATAAATGTGTTAGATCAAATGTACCTATTCAGAAGTTTTATAAAACCAACTTTGAACCTGTAAATAAGGAAACCAGTTCTTGGTAGTGGGAGAGGCAAAATGGAAGGAAAGTCAGCTGAAAAAAAGCGTTATACTTTTTATAGCAAATTAAACTCCTTAATAAACTGGTTTATACCTGTTGGTGTGGCTAATCATTACATCAAACATTTCTCTTCATGGGTTCATAGGTTCATAGGTAAGTACTAGGCTATCTGCCCATGGGCATTTATAAGCCTAGCCACAGAGTGATGGCTTTCGCCTCCCCATTAGATTAGTAACCTGGGCCTCTGTCAACAGGGCTCCTGAAGTGATCCCAGGGTAGAACTTACGATTACCCATTCACTCATCAAGATTTCTCTTGAAAAGGGTATAGGTTCATAGGTAGGTTCATGGTGGAAAAAAGTAATCACAATTGAAAAAATAAAACAAAGGTCCATTGGAAGATGTTCATAGGTTCATAGGTTTATACAAGGTTAGTAGGCTAATGGTACTAGAGCCCTTACAAGCCTAGCCATATTTATCCCGAATTGCCCCAATTTTCATAGGTTCATGGGTTCATAGGTGTTTACTAGGTTAATGACCACAAGGGCCTTTTTAAGCCTAGCCATGCATCCCAAATCTCTGAAAAGTTCTGATACCTTTGATAAGTGTAAGGATGGGCCTGGGAGATAAACTATTTACAGGTTACCTGTGTCTATTAGAGACATAGGTGCCAAACCAGGGATGAATTTCTGCTTTCCCATCCAATTGTCCAAGTTGCAATTGAATTGGTTTAGGGAGGAATTCTGCTTCACATGGATGGGAAGCCTGTTCCATAGACGGGGTAGGCTCTGGGATACATACCTACCTCTCCAGCAGGTCTTATTTATATCACAGGCAAGATTGAATTCTTTAGAATGGGTTTTTCTGGTGCTGTTTGTTTCATGGATATGCAGGCGGTCCATCAGAGTGGGGTTTGACAATGCCCTGTATACCAGGCACAGATCTCCCCTTATAAACCTATGGGTTACAGAATACAGGGATAGGACCTTGAGGTGGTCTGCATATGACATTTCCCTTATGCCCTGTATTCATTTAGTGACTAACCTCTGTGGATGCTCTAATTGTTGGATATGCCTGGTTAGGTACAAAGCAAAAGGGGCATTGTACTCAGTGATAGGTCTGATGAATGCTGAATACAATAGAACAATGACTTTGTTGGACTTAAATGCCATACCTTTGTTTATAAGTTGCGCAACATAGAATGATTTCCTCACCACTGTAGACACGTGATGGTCAAAGGCTAGATTACTATCTATGTGTGCCTCTAAGTCTCTGACTACTGGGTCAACTCTAGGGGTGTATTGTCAATATGATAGTTCCCAGGGATGGATGACATCCCAAAGGATACTATTATGCATTTCTTGGCATTTAGTTTTAGTCCATGGCTCTGGCACCCATTGTTTGTCTGTGTCAGCCCCTCCCAGAGAACATATGTGTCATTGTCAGATTCAATGACAGCTCCTAATTTGCAATCATCTGCAAATTTAGTCAGTCAGAGACCACTGACATTGGCTTTGACTTCTGAGAAGTAAATGACAAAAAGGAGCATTCCAAGGACTGATCCCTGAGGGACTTCACTTATGACTGGCCTCTTTGTAGAGGTGGACTCGCCAATTTTAACTTCCTTGGTGCTGTCTGTGAGCCATTTGGCTATCCAGTGGGTGACATATGGGTTTGTACCTAACCTCTTGAGTTTATCAACAATGCCCAAGTGGGATATTATGTCAAATGCCTTGGCCAGATCAAGGTAGGTAGTATGAATGATTTTGCCCTCATCCATTGCTTTGGTGACCTCCTCAAAGAAGTCCACCAGGTTGAGTAGGCATGATCTGCCCTTGACGAAACTGAAATAGGTTGGTTCCAGAGTTTGGAGGTTTACTATTTCTCTATTGATCATATCCATGGTGATTCTTTCCATGGCTTTACATATGAGACTAGTGACACTTATGGGTCTGTTGTCTTCAGGGTCTGTAGATGGCCCACCTTTGTGCAGAGGGATGACTATTGCCTTTCTCTATTCGTAAGGCATGAAGCCTGTTTGGAGGCTACAGTTAAATAGTAATTCCAGTGGCCCTGATAGGTCATGTTTCATGTTATTTAGAAGGCATCCAGTGATATTGTCTGGGCCCATTGATGCAGTGTTCTTGGTCTTAGAGAAAGAGCATTAAGGACCTGTTCCCTAGTGATAGTAGGAGGAGTTATATTTGATGACATTCCCTGAGGGAAGGTTGAGGGAGAGAGAGGGGTAAAATTGGAAATGAATTTATCAGTGAAGGAAGTTTGCTATATCTTCTCACTCAGTATAGGTGGGTCCATTTACAATGAACACAGCACAATTGTGTATTTCCTTTGATGTTGCAGACATAGCTAAAAAATGCTTTGTGTTTGTCTTTGGCCTAGGAAGCCAAACTTACCTCAAATTTGTTGATCGGTGGTTAGGTGAGTTAATTTCACAGAGGTAAGGTTCTTTAGTAGTTCTCTGTCCAGGAGGAATATGGGTGCTACTGCAGGAGTGAATTTGCAATCATCCATTGATCTAGGCTGTGTTTGAAGAGGGTCAGGGAGGGGCTCTGTTTTACATAAATTGGAAGCTTGTTTCAGAGAAGTGTAGTCTCTGGTAGATGTATCTATCGCTCCAGCTTGACATGTTCATGTCAGAGACTAGGTTAAGATCCCTGGAGGGAGTGACCCTCGTGCAGTTTGATTTATGAATGTGTAGCATTTCCATCAGGCTTATGTCAGAGACTGCCCTATAAGCTTGGCACAGGTCACTTCCTAGCATTCTGTACAAGACATAATAAAATGACAGTGCTTTCAGTCTTTCTGTGTAAGACTTGTATTGTGTACCCTGTAATTTCTTGGTGAGAAAACTCTGTGGTCTCACCAATTGCTGCAGGTGCCTGGTGAGGTACATGCAAAAGAGAGTATTGTACTCAGTTATTGGTCTGATTTGGGATGAGTACAATGGTATTTTAACATCCTTTGATCTAGATGTGAGGCCTTTACTTATAAGGTGTGTCACACAGAAGGACTTCCTTACTCCTGTGGGGTCTACCCTGAGGGGGGTTGCTGTCTATAATGTAATTAGCAGGGATGTCAGCTTTTCCAAAGGGAATAGTAATACATTTTTTGCATTTGGCTTTAATCCATGGCTGTGGCACCAATCAATTGTCTGCGTAAACCCTGTCTGCAGCATATAATAATAATAATATAATTGGTGGACTCAATGATTGATCCCGATTTGTAGTCGTCAGTGAATTTGGTCAGTTATAGACCATGCAAGCTTGCCTGGACTTCTGAGAAATAAATTCTGAACAGTAAGGGGCCCAGCACAGAAACTTGTGGTACACCATTGGTGACTGGTCTTTTGATAGAGATGAAGTTACCCACTTTGACAGTATGCATCCTGTCAGTGAACCAGTTGGCTACCCATCTGGTAATGTAGGGGTTAACTTCCAATTGGGAGAGTTTATCTATAATACTTGAGTGGAGGATTGTGTCAAATTACTTGGCTAGGTCAAGATATGTGGTGTGCACTGTTTTTCCTACATCCAGGGCCTTGTTGACTTTCTTGAAGAAGTCAATGATGTTTAATCGGCATGATCTACCTTTAACAAATCTGAACTGGGTTGTGTCCAGAGTTTGAGGTATAAATGTATTGAGTGTGCCTCCATCAAATACAGATCTAATATTGAAAAAAAAATTGTGGAGTTTATCTCTTAAAATTAGAACTGACTATGAAAACTGGTTAGTCTCAATAATGCTAAAATGAATAAAAAGGCCCTATCCAAGCACTTAAAATGCTATAGGAAAGAAAATATCTCTTACATTAGTAATAAGAACAGGGACTCCACTATTACAGACCCTGATAAAGTAGCAGATTTATTTGCTTAGAAATTCTCACTTTTAAATGAGCATGAGGACTCTAACTACAGGATATGGTGTAGATCTGATGTATGTCCAAATATCTCTTAGGAGTTGGCTTCAAATGTTTCAGGGGATAGGCATTAAAAATAGCAAACCTGATGATTTTAAATGAATAATTTTCAAAGATGGGGAGTATTACACAAATTAACCACAGAACCTGCTGGTTTAAATTAATATTTTCTTTCTTTCACTGCAAGTGGCTTGGTATCCTACCTTCAGGTGCTCTTTCAACATTAACTTGGGGAGGGTATGTTCACAACATATGGAAGAAATAGTTGTTGTCCCACTACCCAAAGGATATGTACAACAACCACTGGACAATTATAAACCTATCAAGTTGACCTCAATACTGAGTGGGCAATTTATAGTTTGCTCAAGGGGACTATTGGACCAACAATTGATATATATCAATATGGTTGCCTTCTGTGGAGATCATATTTGACTAATATTATCCAGTTTTAAGACAATATCTTTTGCTTAATGGACATGTGTCTTATTATTGACATTGTTTATCCAACTGGTCATCAGGAAGAAAATCCGAACATGAACAGGGCATTCCTTCTCAAAAATATGAAACAATGATTTGGGGATTCCCCAGGGGTTTGTTCATAGTCCCATGTTGTTTATGATATTGATGCATAAGTTCCCTGTATGTGATAGCACCAGGATAAGTAAATTTTCCAATGAGACTAAAGTTTGGGGGGGGGGGTATAGTCATAAATATGTCCTAGCTTAATAATTGCAAAATTATCTAGACATTCTACATAGGTGGGTTACTGAAAATGGGATACAATTTAATGCCAGAAAATGCAATGTGATGCATTTGATTTGAGAAATAAACATTATCTTTATGCTCTGAATAATGAAATTTTGACCACCTCAATTTTTGTGAGATATTTAGTCTATATGGTGGATGATGCTTTGGACTTTGATGATCATATTAAGACAGTGGTGAGAAAGTGTTATGGTCTTTTAAAGGATATCTTGAGGAGTGTCAGTAGTAGAGAGAAATAAGTTTTGTTTATAGTTTTTACTTCTACCACATGGCCTGTTATTGAATATTGTGGGTCTTTTGGTTGTTTTATCCCTTGAGAAATAAAGATACTTGAGAAAATCCAGAAGATGGTCACTAGGCAAGTGAGATGATTGAAAATCCTTGGTTATAAACATAAATTGATGACTCCCCCTACACTCTGTTGGTTATAGAGTTTTAAGAGGTGAATAATTATGTATAAATCACTAAGAAATAAGGCATTAGCAGTCTCTCTTGGTGTAACATTTTTTGGGGCATGGTATTGTTACAAGGAGTACCAGATGTTAAAGTATCAGTCAGTCAACCCCATAACTATTTAATGCATATTGCATTTGTAGTCAAACCAAAGTACTGTTATACTCCCTGTGTGCTACAGTTTAATACATTCCATTTTTTATTAATTATAACCTGAGTGCTGTATCACTTTGTGCAGACTATACATTGTAACAACTGCTTGCTACATTGTAGCAAGCAGTTTGATATAGTTTAAAAGAAAGAAAATATTTTTTAAAGTAAATCCTGAGTGTAGTACAGCTCTCTGCAGAGTATAAACTGCAGCAGTTTGAGACAATTTAAAAGAATAAAAGTTGGATGGAGGAAGGGCACAAAAACTGGACCTAACTGACTCCTGGGCATGAGGAAGAGGATGTGTATCTAGGCAAGAGCTGACTTTTTTATCTTCAAGTGCTGTGGAGAGACAGTTGATTGTGGGCCTTTTTTTTTTTTTTTTTGAGGGTGGGAAACACAATATTTTGGGACTAGCACAGGTTGCACTGCTCTTTTGGTTGCCCCATAGGCATACTGTGCAGTACTATGGAGGCATTTTTTCTGGCTTTGTGTAGGATGTTTTTGAATATGCTAAAAAGTACAGGGCTTAGTATGGAGCTTTGAGGCACTCTGACAGTGACAGGTAGGAAAGGAGAGTGACGTCTTGTTTCCATTTTACAGCTTCCACTGTGTCAGACAGATAGCTGATGAACCAAGAAAGAGATGTCTGAAATAAGGACAGAGAAGCTTGTTCATTAATTAGATGCTAGTGGGATACTGTGCTGAAGGCTTTTGACAAATTTATGAACAGGGAGGACACTCTGCTCCATTATTTCTGTTGGTATTTATGGTTTCAGTGAGACTACGCAGGGCAGTTGTCATGCTGTGGTGAGGTCAAAAACCATGTGGGAGACAGGAGATTGCTGTTGATGAGATAGATTAGTAGTTGGGAATAAATGCATTTTTCTACTATTTTGGAATGTGATGGGATGCATAGACACTGGGTAGGCCAGAGCATCAGCTGAAAGCTTTAGCCACTTATGTGGTAGGTTGTCAGTGGTGGAGGCTGTTTTTTTGTTTGCAGGAAATATTTTTGACAATTAATGTAGGTACTGCATGAAATGAGAAAAAAGATGTGTTGTCAGTATGACTGGGTGGTATGCAGAGGAAGATTGAAAGTTTAGTTTCCAGTACACTTCAAAATTTGAGTTAAGTGGGAGTTAAATTAGGTTGCTATTGTGCCAGTGTTGTTATTGGTGGTGGCTACTGGGGTGGTAAATTGACCAGGGCAAAGTACAGATTTTATAGAAGTTGTGAAGATATGTGAAGGCTGCCAGCCTAGCTAGATAGAATTTTATGAATAATTATATGTCATTGTAAATATGAATATAATCCACAACCTTGTCCTCTTAAAATGTAAGAAAACTGTATTAAATGTTGGACTTCAGAAATGTAACCATAGTGCACTATGCTGGAAATAAGCTGATAAGTCAAGCACTGTATGACTGTTTGATCTCAAGGCTTGGAGACATGATGTCTGAACTGAATAATTCCTTCTATTGTTTTGAGACCAGAGTTAATTGCTAGATTTTACATATATAACATCTTTAATTGCTGTAGTTTCCTGGCCAGGTGCAAGATCAAAGAAATGTTAAAACTCTGAGTTTCTGTTAGCCTGGGAACCAGAGAAGAATGATGTAATCTAAAATGAGTCAGCAGTGATGTATTATTTTTAAGACTTTCTCAGAGAGAGAGAGAGAATCAGAGCATTTTGGATTTTGTCTGAAGAACATCCAGTCACTAGTATTCTGCCTTTGATCTATATGTACGTTTATTTAGAATTGTGATTGCTCTGAGAATTACATAGGAATTTAATCAGATTTAGTCTAGCTGTTTTCTATATTTATGTCAGACTATTCCACAGCAATATTTTAAGCAGATTCCTGTGATCTCTGAACTCTTGACTAACACCGTGTTGAATTCAGAAGATTTGTTTTGTGTTTTTATTATTTATTATTAAATATTTTTAAACCTTTCAACTGTGGCTGTAGAGTACTTGCATGTATTTGGCAATACTGTACAAAACCACTCTAAAAAGCCTTGCTGTTCATCCACTTACTATTTGGATAATAATATTGCACAGTATTAATTGGACCCCCTTAGGTAAGGGCCTTTATAGCAGCTGATAAGAGTATTTGGTGGCTATGATTACTAGCTTATAGCCTGGCAGAAGGGGGCATAGCTGCAGAACCTGTGCCAGCCTTCCCCAGGAGTGTCTGTGTGTTTGTATATAAACCAAATCTCAAAGTGTGTGTGTGTGTGTGTGTGTGTGTGTGTGTGTGTGTGTGTGTGTGTGTGTGTGTGTGAGTGTGTGTGTGTGTGTATCAGCTACTTAGGCAGGAACACAAATCACTGGTTGGACAGAGACGGCACTGAAGGTTTTGGCTTGACTACTCGGCTGAGATCTGTACCCTATAGCTGTGCCAGTGGAGAGTCTTATTGGGGATCTGGAGAGAAAGGGAGAAGCCATCCCCAACATGACTGTGATCTCTGTGTGCTCATAAGGGAAATTGTACTTTACTGTGTGTGTACTTGTTATCCTTCCCAATGTGCATGCCCCTCACTGGTGTTAAATTCTACTTTACTGTGTGTGTACTTGTTATCCTTCCCAATGTGCACGCCCCTCACTGGTATTAAATTGTACTTTACTGTGTGTGTACTTGTTATCCTTCCCAATGTGCATGCCCCTCACTGGTGTTAAATTGTACTTTACTGTGTGTGTACTTGTTATCCTTCCCAATGTGCACGCCCCTCACTGGTGTTAAATTGTACTTTACTGTGTGTGTACTTGTTATCCTTCCCAGTGTGCACGTCCCTCACTGGTGTTAAATTGTACTTTACTGTGTGTACTTGTTATCCTTCCCAATGTGCACGCCCCTCACTGGTGTTAAATTGTACTTTACTGTGTGTGTACTTGTTATCCTTCCCAGTGTGCACGCCCCTCACTGGTGTTAAATTGTACTTTACTGTGTGTGTACTTGTTATCCTTCACAATGTGCACGCCTCACTGGTGTTAAATTGTACTTTACTGTGTGTGTACTTGTTATCCTTCCCAATGTGCACGCCCCTCACTGGTGTTAAATTGTACTTTACTGTGTGTGTGCTTGTTATCCTTCCCAATGTGCACGCCCGTCACTGGTGTTAAATTGAACTTTATTGTGTGTGTACGTGTTATCCTTCCCAAAGTGCACACCCCTCACTGGTGTTAAATTGTACTTTACTGTGTGTGTACTTGTTATCCTTCCCAATGTGCACGCCCCTCACTGGTGTTAAATTGTACTTTACTGTGTGTGTACTTGTTATCCCTCCCAATGTGCACACCCCTCACTGGTGTTAAATTGTACTTTACTGTGTGTGTACTTGTTATCCTTCCCAATGTGCACGCCCCTCACTGGTGTTAAATTGTACTTTACTGTGTGTGCACTTGTTATCCTTCCCAATGTGCACGCCCCTCACTGGTGTTAAATTGTACTTTACTGTGTGTGTACTTGTTATCCTTCCCAATGTGCACACCCCTCACTGGTGTTAAATTGTACTTTACTGTGTGTGTACTTATCCTTCCCAATGTGCACACCCTTCACTGGTGTTAAATTGTACTTTACTGTGTGTGTACTTTTTATCCTTCCCAATGTGCACGCCCCTCACTGGTGTTAAATTGTACTTTACTGTGTGTGTACTTGTTATCCTTCCCAATGTGCACGCCCCTCACTGGTGTTAAATTGTACTTTACTGTGTGTGTACTTGTTATCATTCCCAATGTGCACGCCGCTCACTGGTGTTAAATTGTACTTTACTGTGTGTGCTTGTTATCCTTCCCAATGTGCACGACCCTCACTGGTGTTAAATTGTACTTTACTGTGTGTATACTTGTTATCCTTCCCAATATACACACCCCTAACTGGTGTTAAATTGTACTTTACTGTGTGTGTACTTGTTATCCTTCCCAATGTGCACGCCCCTCACTGGTGTTAAATTGTACTTTACTGTGTGTGTACTTGTTATCCTTCCCAATGTGCACGCCCCTCACTGGTGTTAAATTGTACTTTACTGTGTGTGTACTTGTTATCCTTCCCAATGTGCACTCCCCTCACTGGTGTTAAATTGTACTTTACTGTGTGTGTACTTGTTATCCTTCCCAATGTGCACACCCCTCACTGGTGTTAAATTGTACTTTACTGTGTGTGTACTTGTTATCCTTCCCAATGTGCACACCCCTCACTGGTGTTAAATTGTACTTTAATTTGTGTGTACTTGTTATCCTTCCCAATGTGCACACCCCTCACTGGTGTTAAATTGTACTTTACTGTGTGTGTACTTGTTATCTTTCCCAATGTGCACGCAGCTCACTGGTGTTAAATTGTACTTTACTGTGTTTGTACTTGTTATCCTTCCCAATGTGCACGCCTCACTGGTGTTAAATTGTACTTTACTGTGTGTATACTTGTTATCCTTCCCAATGTGCACGCCTCTCACTGGTGTTAAATTGTACTTTACTGTGTGTGTACTTGTTATCCTTCCCAATGTGCATGCCCCTCACTGGTGTTAAATTGTACTTTACTGTGTGTGTACTTGTTATCCTTCCCAATGTGCACGCCTCACTGGTGTTAAATTGTACTTTACTGTGTGTGTACTTGTTATCCTTCCCAATGTGCACGCCCCTCATTGGTGTTAAATTGTACTTTACTGTGTGTGTACTTGTTATCCTTCCCAATGTGCACGCCCCTCACTGGTGTTAAATTGTACTTTATTGTGTGTGTACTTGTTATCCTTCCCAATGTGCACGCCTCACTGGTGTTAAATTGTACTTTACTGTGTGTGTACTTGTTATCCTTCCCAATGTGCACGCCTCACTGGTGTTAAATTGTACTTTACTGTGTGTGTACTTGTTATCCTTCCCAATGTGCATGCCCCTCACTGGTGTTAAATTGTACTTTACTGTGTGTGTACTTGTTATCCTTCCCAATGTGCACGCCCCTCACTGGTGTTAAATTGTACTTTACTGTGTGTGTACTTGTTATCCTTCCCAATGTGCACGCCCCTCACTGGTGTTAAATTGTACTTTCCCGTGTGTGTACTTGTTATCCCTCCCAATGTGGATGCATCTCACTGGTGCTAGTGGTGAAGATTAAGGTGTTTTTATTATTTATTATTAAATATTTTTAAACCTTTCAACTGTGGCTGTAGAGTACTTGCATGTATTTGGCAATACTGTACAAAACCACTCTAAAAAGCCTTGCTGTTCATCCACTTACTATTTGGATAATAATATTGCACAGTATTAATTGGACCCCCTTAGGTAAGGGCCTTTATAGCAGCTGATAAGAGTATTTGGTGGCCATGATTACTAGCTTATAGCCTGGCAGAAGGGGGCATAGCTGCAGAACCTGTGCCAGCCTTTCCCAGGAGTGTCTGTGTGTTTGTATATAAACCAAATCTCAAAGTGTGTGTGTGTGTGTGTGTGTGTGTGTGTGTGTGTGTGTGTGTGTGTGTGTGTGTGTGTGTGTGTGTGTGTGTGTGTGTGTGTGTGTGAGTGTGTGTGTGTGTGTATCAGCTACTTAGGCAGGAACACAAATCACTGGTTGGACAGAGACGGCACTGAAGGTTTTGGCTTGACTACTCGGCTGAGATCTGTACCCTATAGCTGTGCCAGTGGAGAGTCTTATTGGGGATCTGGAGAGAAAGGGAGAAGCCATCCCCAACATGACTGTGATCTCTGTGTGCTCATAAGGGAAATTGTACTTTACTGTGTGTGTACTTGTTATCCTTCCCAATGTGCATGCCCCTCACTGGTGTTAAATTGTACTTTACTGTGTGTGTACTTGTTATCCTTCCCAATGTGCACGCCCTCTCACTGGTGTTAAATTGTACTTTACTGTGTGTGTACTTGTTATCCTTCCCAGTGTGCATGCCCCTCACTGGTGTTAAATTGTACTTTACTGTGTGTGTACTTGTTATCCTTCCCAGTGTGCACCCCCTCACTGGTGTTAAATTGTACTTTACTGTGTGTGTATTTGTTATCCTTCCCAATGTGGACACCCCTCACTGGTGTTAAATTGTACTTTACTGTGTGTGTACTTGTTATCCTTCCCAGTGTGCACGTCCCTCACTGGTGTTAAATTGTACTTTACTGTGTGTACTTGTTATCCTTCCCAATGTGCACGCCCCTCACTGGTGTTAAATTGTACTTTACTGTGTGTGTACTTGTTATCCTTCCCAGTGTGCACGCCTCTTACTGGTGTTAAATTGTACTTTACTGTGTGTGTACTTGTTATCCTTCCCAATGTGCACGCCTCACTGGTGTTAAATTGTACTTTACTGTGTGTGTACTTGTTATCCTTCCCAATGTGCACTCCCCTCACTGGTGTTAAATTGTCCTTTACTGTGTGTGTGCTTGTTATCCTTCCCAATGTGCACGCCCCTCACTGGTTGTTAAATTGTACTTTACTGTGTGTGTACTTGTTATCCTTCCCAATGTGCACACCCCTCACTGGTGTTAAATTGTACTTTACTGTGTGTGTACTTGTTATCCTTCCCAATGTGCACGCATCCTCACTGGTGTTAAATTGTACTTTACTGTGTGTGTACTTGTTATCCTTCCCAATGTGCACGCCCCTCACTGGTGTTAAATTGTACTTTACTGTGTGTGTACTTGTTATCCTTCCCAATGTGCACGCCCTCACTGGTGTTAAATTGTACTTTACTGTGTGTGTACTTGTTATCCTTCCCAATGTGCACACCCCTCACTGGTGTTAAATTGTACTTTACTGTGTGTGTACTTGTTATCCTTCCCAATGTGCACGCCCCTCACTGGTGTTAAATTGTACTTTACTGTGTGTGTACTTGTTATCCTTCCCAATGTGCACGCCCCTCACTGGTGTTAAATTGTACTTTACTGTGTGTGTACTTGTTATCCTTCCCAATGTGCACTCCCCTCACTGGTGTTAAATTGTACTTTACTGTGTGTGTACTTGTTATCCTTCCCAATGTGCACACCCCTCACTGGTGTTAAATTGTACTTTACTGTGTGTGTACTTGTTATCCTTCCCAATGTGCACACCCTCACTGGTGTTAAATTGTACTTTACTGTGTGTGCACTTGTTATCCTTCCCAATGTGCACGCAGCTCACTGGTGTTAAATTGTACTTTACTGTGTGTGTACTTGTTATCCTTCCCAATGTGCACGCCCCTCACTGGTGTTAAATTGTACTTTACTGTGTGTGTACTTGTTATCCTTCCCAATGTGCACGCCTCACTGGTGTTAAATTGTACTTTACTGTGTGTGTACTTGTTATCCTTGCCAATGTGCACACCCTCACTGGTGTTAAATTGTACTTTACTGTGTGTGTACTTGTTATCCTTCCCAATGTGCACGCCCTCACTGGTGTTAAATTGTACTTTACTGTGTGTGTACTTGTTATCCTTCGCAATGTGCACCCCTCACTGGTGTTAAATTGTACTTTACTGTGTGTGTACTTGTTATCCTTCCCAATGTGCACGCCCCTCACTGGTGTTAAATTGTACTTTACTGTGTGTGTACTTGTTATCCTTCCCAATGTGCACGCATCCTCACTGGTGTTAAATTGTACTTTACTGTGTGTGTACTTGTTATCCTTCCCAATGTGCACGCATCCTCACTGGTGTTAAATTGTACTTTACTGTGTGTGTACTTGTTATCCTTCCCAATGTGCACGCCCCTCACTGGTGTTAAATTGTACTTTACTGTGTGTGTACTTGTTATCCTTCCCAATGTGCACGCCCTCACTGGTGTTAAATTGTACTTTACTGTGTGTGTACTTGTTATCCTTCCCAATGTGCACGCCTCACTGGTGTTAAATTGTACTTTACTGTGTGTGTACTTGTTATCCTTCCCAATGTGCATGCCCCTCACTGGTGTTAAATTGTACTTTACTGTGTGTGTACTTGTTATCCTTCCCAATGTGCACGCGCCTCACTGGTGTTAAATTGTACTTTACTGTGTGTGTACTTGTTATCCTTCCCAATGTGCACGCCCCTCACTGGTGTTAAATTGTACTTTCCCGTGTGTGTACTTGTTATCCCTCCCAATGTGGATGCATCTCACTGGTGCTAGTGGTGAAGATTAAGGCTCCTTCATTACTGGGTCAGTGCACGGCATCACAGAAGTCCAGAATTGTTTGGGGTTTTGGTAATTCTTATGTTGGAGTATGTGAAATTACTTGGTTTTGTCTGAATTGACATTTTGCTTGCAGCAGTGTTTAAGTTGTCTGAATGTTTGCCACTTTTGCTGTGTTTTATCTTTGCTCCATATTTTCCAGGCTTTGTCTCTGTTTAGCATGGATAGTCTAATTACTTTAGTGAGCTATGGAGCCATGACACTTTTATTCCCTTTTATTCTAAGAGGAGCCAGTTCATTGAGTGCATTAAGGAAAGTTTTGCTAAAGTGGTTAATGGCCTCATCCACGGGTATTTTTTTAGGGTATTCAATTGGCATTGGTGGAGGTAGTTAATGCAATTATCTTTATTGATGTTGCTAAGTTTTGGTACTTGTTTAAAGACAGTGTCACTTCCTAAAAGAAAGACATAGCAGGAGAGAAAAAAACTATCTGTAAGGGTCAGTGGAGAAAGAAGGACTTGTAGATTTACACCGCAAAGAAGGTAAGATAGGAAAAATGTTTGAGAAAGCAAAATAAAGCAGCTGGGCTTAAATAAAATATAACTGACAAGAATATAATTGAGGGAAGTATATATGCATAACATTTACGGGAGAAAATAAGGCAGTCAGTAGCGAATTGAGATAAATTGATACTATTTCATGTTAGTGATTACAGGGTTGGCAAGAAAAAAACATGTTGGTGTTACAAGTAAAAGTTATAGAATATTTTATCCTGCTGTTGTAGGGGAAGTTGTCAGAATGGACATTGTCTAGAACAGTGGGGTCACCACTGATTTCCTATTTTTAGGTTGCAGATATGTAGACTTGCCTATCAGTAGTAATCAGCATACAATGTACCTCACAGGGAGTTCACATACATATTGCTTTAGTTTATTCTCAGGTGGTGTTTTTAGGGAAAACCGTATAGCTTGATTTCATTTTTATATTTCAGTGTCTGTATTATGGCTTTAAGTTGCATCTCCCATCCTGAATGAGGTTCATGGGATACTGTCCACTAAGTTATTTATATTAATTCTGCATCTATTTTACATTAGAACATATAAAATTATGTTTCAGACTACAGTTGTTTAATATGAGGCAAAGTAAAAGCATACGAAAAGGTTTTTTGACTTGAAATGTCTGTTTCTAAAAATGTGAAATATCATATTTCAAATTAGTTTTAAACATCAGGGAATTGAAAGTCATACACAAAAGTCATTTAGCTACAAAAACAGCCTCTGATTTTGTCCTGTCTCACTTTCATTTTCAAATTACTAGTGACCCCTTCTGTAATGCTGATTCGTCAGGCAGATCGTAAAATGCTGCACTCGCATCTGATCAGCAGTGCCATATATGTAGTGTGGTGAATCACAAATACTCATAAATCGACACAAAAAGGTATTTTCTGACATGCTGAATATAAAATAGACCAGTGCATTGTCAACGAAAAACACATGGTGTTCTCCTTGGCTACCATGGCTACAAAGGATTCCCCAGAGATTAGCACTTTATGATTTTGTTGTCATAGAAACCAGATGAGACAAGAATAGAATGTCAGTTTATGAACCACGGCACCCACTTTACTTGTTGGTCATTGTTTCCAAGGTAAAATAAAGCTGGTCATACGGCATTACATAAGACAACGAGCATGCTCAGAAGAGTACTTACACATGTGAAGACAGATGTTTTGAAGTCAATGTTAATTTCCAAAAGGATTATTTTGGAAATACATGGCTCAGCAGGCATTTTCTAGTAAACCATTGTCTGTAAATGATGCAGGATGCCACCTGCCACCTAAAATATGCAGTGTTTTTCTTCTCCCATATATTACTTCACCAGTTCAGTGTAAAGGTGTAGCTATTCAATAAGTCATATATGATAAAAAGAATGCAGGTTGTATTTTATAGTTAAATAAACTGGTTTGATAATATCTCATGATCTGAAATAAGCAAATATAAATACACTGCACACCAGATTATCTAGCATTATTTGCAGGCACTTGCTTATATGTTATGATCTAAATTCAGATTTTGACCTTTACGGTAACTAGCATGAGACAGAGTTCAAAGTATTCCTCAACATTACTGGAACAGACAATAAGGAAAAGGGTTTTAATTTATTTATTGTGTTCTGTTGTGCTTCTCATAACCTTTTCAGCTGCAGACTTACATACAGTAATGAGAGCACAGTAAAAGGAGAACCAAGATGTTTTCCACTGGGGTAAAAATTGTTCCACAAGAAAAAAGAAGTTACATTAAGTATATTACACTGTATTACTTCAGAAGTAAAATCGCAGTTCAGTAATATAGGGTGCATCCGGTTCGTTTTCTCAACAAATTGCACTTAAGTTTAAATTAATTGTTTCCTATATTATATTTGAAATAGATTAATAGTTGCAGATAAGTCTAATTAAAAGGCATGAGGAGAATTTTGCTGTATAAGACACCACAAAAACTACATCCTGTACTTTAATAAAAAGTAAAGTTGCAATTATAAAAAGATAGCCCAAATAAGTAATGCTCAAATATGTTTTTCACCTGTGTATAGTGAATTTATTTACTTCTGCGAATTTGCAAGTATTATTGCTTGTCAAAGTATATTCAAATGTATAATTATGTGTTTTTGTATATTTCAGCAGAAATCTCAGTGTGATATTTTTAGATGTTATTTTTTGATGTGAATACATGAATATGTTGTAAGACAACTGGCTCTACCAGACTACTCTGGTTTAAGCAGGATTGTGTAGTCTGTGGATGTCAAAGCATGTTGTGTTGTATACTGTGTAGTACTGTACAATTTTACCCATCATGGGAATTTGAATACTATATAAAACCCAGTACAGGATTCTTGGAAGTTTGAGAAAGCATCCTACCCGGTTTTCACATTTTAAATCAGGAATTCTGCATATAACTTTAACACTTTGTATTTATAAATGCAGCCATTCCTCTCAACTGTCCAGAGTTTCACAGGATGTTGAGATTTGTAACTCATATCATTGGTCTGTTCCTTATAAAATGTGTGGTTTTCTGGGAAATCACTGAAGGTTAAAGTCACTAAATAATGACATAATTTGAGTTTCAGACTTCATATTATTCAGAAAGTACATGCTAACACAATTCTTCGTATTCAGCAACTTTCCAAACTTCAAGAGCATTATTTAAAATCTGCCCTGATTTTTTGGACCTCTATCCCACCATCATTTTAAGCTTTATCATGTTTTCTTGCTTTAGCAGGTTGATTGGTATGAATCATCATCAGCAGCAGCAAGAATCTCCTTTTTCCCCATTTTTCTACATGGGGTCAGGGTGCCGTGTATCTTGTCACCATCTCTCCCTATTCATTGCCACTCTCCTACCTTCTTTGACACTCAAGCCTGACTGTTGCAGGTCTTCTGTCTCACAATCCATCCATCTTTTTACTGGACACCCCAGCTTCCTGTTACCTTCTTCCTGTCTGTCCCAAATCTTCTTCACCAGATTGGCTTCTGCTTTCCTTTTCCACTGTAATCTGTTTTCTTTCACCTATTCTGCAATAGCAGCAACTTTGGCTTTTGTTCTTATACCCTCATTTCTTCATCTCCAACAGTGTGTATCCTACCACCCTTTTCAGGCACTTCATTTCCATCATCCCTAGGTCTCTCATCTGCTCTGCCATTACTGCCCAGGTTTCTGTACCATACAGTCACACCATTGTTTTGTACACTTTACTTTTCAACTTCTTTGCCATTCTTCTGTTATACACTACCCCTGAAACTCTGTGCTGGTTTGCTGCAGACCCCCTGATTTTAGCTCTGACCTCCAGTGAGGTCAAACACAGCCAAGTAAATGTTCATCCCATAATAAATGCAACATTTGTGAATGAAAAAAATAAATTAAACGTGGATTCCAGTGATGTGGTAGCTGTGGTCAGCATTAGGTTTATTAGAAAACAGAGAGTCAGGGGAGCATCTGACAGTTTTTTGTAAACTTTTAAATCTACATGTGTTGTAAGAAACAGACCCTAGAGCAGTCCTGGGTTGATTTCCGCAACCTCACTTTGTAAAGAGATGACATTCCTGCTGTTTTATGGGCAGTAGTCAGAACGCCACATCTGTCCATCTTTGCATACCATGATTCGATCTGCTCTACCAGATGATACCCACCACAAAATCCACTGATGTGTACTGTATTTTAACTTCTTTTCTGCCAGTGCTATCACTGACTGACCTATTTTGGCTTGGAAAAGTAATGAATAAGTCCACATTCTACTTGATACTTCTTAAGCGGGACTTACCCTGATGGGAAAACTTGGATCTGTATTAGAACACCAAACATTCAAAATGTTGAGTGTTCTAATAATGAACCCTATCAATTGAAAATTCAAAACATCGAACATTCAGCACAGCAATTTTTTTTCCTAGGGAAAAAATTTGCTGTTCCAAAGCACATACACACAACACAAGCACACCAAGCAAACAACAATCCACACACGTACACCTAAACTCTTACACCTAACCTACACTAAACTATACATACGCCACTAACTATCCACTTACCTTAACCCAAACCCTAACCCTAAGGTCCATCACTATCGCACAGTCACCTCACCCATTCCCTAACCCTAACTCACCTACCCCGCCCTAACCTTCACGTACACACAATCGCACACTTACCTGAACCCGACCCGTAACTTTCCACCAGAGTGCTGAAAATACCGAAGCAACAGAAACGGACAACTGAATTCTTTCCCTAGGAAAAACATTGGTTTTCTGTTTCTTCGATATTTTCAATGGGTCGATATTAGAACACTCAACATTTTGAATGTTCGGTGTTCTAATATAGACCCAGAAAACTTCATAAAGCTCAAATCATATGTCCTCAAATGGCCCTGCAATTCTATTGGTTAACTCACCTTGTCCTTTGATATTTCTGCTATACTCTCCTTCATAATTATTGACTTCAATTTTTTGCATACAGTAGCAGTCACCAGCTAGTCATTTTGCAGCGAATAAAATCCAGGTTAAAACCCTTTCTCAATGTGTGCTCATTTCTCTTTTTTAACATATGTATTACATTTTCAGTATATGCATTACATTTTTTATATATTGGTTTTCTATATTGCATTTTTTATATTGTGGTTTTTACTAAGTTTCTTATTAAGTAATGTATTTTACATATTTTACATGTAGTATACCTTTAAATTGAATTATGTTTTGGCACCTTTAAGGCCTTTTAAAGGGAGAAACAGGTGGTTACAATGTTTTTGATAAAGTTCCGGTTTTGTGTGGAACGAAAGTGCTTAAACTGTTAATAAAGCATTAAAGGTTCTTTGTGACATCTACTATGGCATTTTTTTAATTTTTTTATTTGTTTCAAGTTTAATGCTGTGTGGTTTGTTGGTTACTTAGATTCAGTAAAGAAAACAGGGGAGATGGCTAGTTTGGCTTAAAGTAAACTTAGATTCCACTTTAGGCATAAAAGTGGGATTATTTGCAAAGAAACTCTGTCCCTATGGAAAATGAGGAAAGGATGACTCACCATAAGAGCTTACAACTCAGATACCCTTCTTGCAGAGGTCAGAGCAATCAGTAAAACTGTTTCCCATGTTAACACCCTCAAGTCATTCAGATTAGCCTGCTCAAATGAAGCAAGTGTCAGCTTCGCCAACACAAAAATAAGATCCCAAGGATAAGCCGCCATTTCACTTGGCAGCCTTTTTTGCAAAGTACCTATTAAAGAAAATTTTGATGTGAGACTGCCTTAAAAGAGGAGAATCTATGGACAAACATGCTGAAATGGCCGATAAATGAATGTTGATAGAGGAATAAGAAAGGCCATAAGATAGTAACTCACAAAATATTGTAAAACCAGAGAATAACTAGCCTTGAATGTGTAATGGTTATGTTGCTGTCACTGATTAGACAAACATTTCCATTTGATATATATTATTTTCTAGCTGCGGGTTTTCTTGTCTCCATTAGTACCTGTTGATGTCCTCACTAAACAGGTACCTAAAAGGAATTAAGACCCTATCATCCAAGGAGTCAACTGAAACTGATTTTTGTTGCTGTGTATAAAACACCCCTGTTCTTGTGTGACTAGATCCAGTCTGTGAGAAGCTTGTTTTAATTGCCCCTGACCATTTAGGCAAAAAAAGGGAGAAGCACAGTCGCCTAGGCCAGAAAGGAATCACCACAACTATCTTGAGGGATTCATTCTGATTCGCCAGAAGTACCCTGCACATTAGTGGAAAGGGGTGTGAAAGCATACAGGAACATTCCTGTCCAAAGAAAATAAAAGGCATATGTCATCCAGGCCTTCTTGTACAGAGTCCTGGAACTGAGTCTTGCCAGTTTGATTGTTCGAAGAGGAGGCAAAAAGTCTACTTGAGGACTCCCCACAGACAGATCAAATATTGGAAGACCCCCTGATATAATTTCCATTTATGATGGTCTGCACTTGTCCTTCTCAGCTTGTCTGCCACAGACGTTTTCTCTGAAAGAATGTAGTATTCCTATAGAGTAAGACTGTGCTGTGAAGCTAAATCCCAAACTAACATGTCTAGTCTGGAAAGATCTAGGAGATGTTTGCCCTAATCAAGGCTTGTTCCCCTTGCTTGTTGATGTACCACACAACTGTAGTATTGCCTGAAGCCACTTTGAAGAGGTTCCAGGGGAGGGGGGCAAAGATGGTTCAGAGAGTTGAGAGCCTTGATTAGGGCAAGCATCTCCTAAATCTTTATGTGCTTGTGTCTGTCCTTGGTGTCCCACACCCCTGCACTTTTATCCTTCCTGAAACTGTTCCTCAAGCAAAGTCCAAAGTGTCTGCAGTAACTTAATGTTTTGGATCAAGGAGGGAGAAGGAAGACCTGGATTTAAGGATATTTGTAGCCTCCACCAAAATATTTTTGTCTTAACAAACCCCATCACAGGGATTTGAAATGATAAAAGCTGTTGATGCTGGGACCAAAGAAATTTCAGATTCCACTGTAACTTTCTCATGTGGAGTTTTGCTAGGGGAATCATGAGAATCATAGATGCTATAATGCCCACAATCCTTAGGTATTCCCTTGCAACTGAAGTCTTAATGATAAACCTTAGAAACATAAATAAATAAGCATCTATTTTTTTCCTGTGGAAAATAAGCTGTTTGAACTGAGGTATCTAGATGACATCCCAGTAACAGAATCCTGTGTGAGGGGGATCAATAAAGACTTTAAACTGTTCTCTTGGAATCCCAGCTTGTGTAAGAGATCTCTCACCTAAGCGAGAAAGAGAGATTCCTGACACTTTGTAAAAGACTCTCCAAAGATAAGCAAGTCATATAAATGTGGGCAAATGTGGATACCTTGTAACCTTCAATGAGATATAACTGGATCTAGATACTTTGTTAACACTCTTGGTGCAGTGGATAGTCCAAAGTTTAAGGTAGAGAACTGATAATGTGATCCAGACATACAAAACTTGATGTCTGGACAAATAGGGATGTGATGATAAGCATTTTATTTGCCTAGTGTTACCAGGAAACTTGAAAGAAGAAGAACAGATAATAGATAGTGAAATTACATAATTTTGAATTAGGGCAGTATCACAAACAGGTTTAGAAAATAAAGATCCATAACTGGTCTCCAAGCCTGTTTTTCTTTGGCATAAAGAACATCTTTGAATGAAATTCCTTCCTCACTTGGGAAGGAGGAACTGGTTATATAAGACCTTGGGGCATCATGTGATAAAGAACACGTGGAAGCAAAAGTCTCTGATTTGGAGGATAAAGAATGACTCCCTGGAAAGGAGGAATTTCCTGCCATTGCCTTCTGTAACCCTGTTAAATGACTTTAAGAACCCATTTGTCTGAAACAATCTGCTGCTGGGGAAAGATAAAGAATAAGACTTTCTGTGAGAAAAAGGGACCCAGAGTGGGTGGGGGTCACAAGGTCTATAGAACTGTCATACAGACATATTGGAGTCTTCTTGGTTTTGGGAGAGTGAAGACTTCTTTTCGGAACTCCCTTGCCATTCCTTCTTATACATCTGATTACCTGGATTCAGTTGACAATGTTTATTCCATTTTATTCTAAAAATGGAAGAGGAGAAAGAAAATTTCTTGGACAAATTGTAAAAGGAGAGCTGACAAATCTTACAGGTTCCTTGGATCAGCTGACCCCTTTATAACACATTTTGATCACTTCTGCAGCAGAGGGGCCAAACACTAAATTGCTATCCAAGGGAGAATTTAAATTTTCATTTTTAAAATCATCTGGGAGGTTTTGATAATGCAACCATGGAAATGTCCATAAAGCAGTACCAGTGGCAATAGCACTGGAAAAAGTTTCAACAGAGTCATGCACACACTGCAAACAATGAATAGTGTCCTGTACAAAAGAAGAATCTTAACTTATTTAAAGAAGATTTTTCCTAGCAAGAAGAAACTGCAACTAAAACATTCCGCATGCTTTTGTAATTTGTCAGAACAGACTTTAATGTATAAACCTGACAATTCAAAAATCTGAAAACCAATGTTGTAGAAGAATACACTTTATTTATTTATTTATTTATTTATTTATTTTGCATTTGTTAACCGGGTATGTCTGAATGAGCCAAAGCCCTTTTTCAGCAGAGGCCCGGGGAGAAAAGCTCCAGTACATACATATAATCTTTGGTCATTGATTACAGACATTATACAAGTGGCATTAGAAAACAGCAGGATTACAGCACAGCTATTTTTAAAGAAGTTAATATAGAAAGAAAACAGGAGAATCATTTATACAATTTATCTAACAGGATATAATACAAGTATATTGAAAAGGAAAACACTTTGATTAGAGATGTGAAAGTTGAGATAAGGAGGGTCTGTGCATTGGCAAATCCATTTCCTGTTAAAAATATTCTTTTAGAGTTAGCTTAAATGTTTTTGGATGCTTGTTTGTTCGAATCTCAAGGGGAAAGTATTTTCCATACTTATCAATACTTTTCCCCGCCTCATCAGAAAGAGTAGGATTGGAACAGGACTGGAATTAACTAAGTGCTTAACAGCAGTGGGACCAACTAAGACTATATTTACTGAGTCAGGTTTGGGAATAGTGTATAAAAATGTAAAAGACTAAGGAATTTTATACATCCTATCTGCCTTTTTAGGGGCAGTTGACTGACTAGCTTGAAAATTACAGGCAGTAACACATACACATCCTCTAAAACTAAGAGAACAGGAAGAGCAGATGTAGGTTGTGGAACATCCTGTAAAAATCAAAGTATTTTCTGAGAGACTGAAACACCTCTGTGCTCTCCCACTGAAAATACTAGCACATTCTAGCAGTCTGAGTCTAGTAGTCTGAGAGAAAGGAAAACCCCCACAGGGAGAATCAGAATTTGATCTCCCCCTTGAGTCTGAATCGGAAATCTGAGGGAAAAAACCCTGAATCCATCCCTGTATCTTCCTGTTTAGATTTAGAATCTTAAATCTCTTTAGGAAAAGAGGAATCTGTCTTTCTTTTACCAGAAACTACAATATGGACCAGAAGCCTGAATTAAATCCAGAGCCAGAGCCAGTAAACTACCATATCTAAAGAAATCTGAAAGGCAGTAGATACATGCTTGGTTTTCTATTTCTTTTTGACAAGAAAAATGGGTTATCTCTGTTACTACTGGAAGCACCTGCTTTGTCATGGATAGGTAAAAGATTCTGGCACAAAAGGGAAAGCTTCCTTGTTCAGTCTCCCAGATCTGATAAGAGTGGATCTCCCTTTCCCACTATGGGGATTCCAACAGCAGCAGAAGACATGGCAAACCTCTGGTCCATAATGGCTGTTGATGCTACACCAGAGGGATCCATGGTACAACAATTGGCCACAGTAGAGTCACCCACCTGCAGATGACGTGAATTGCTAGCCTGCTGTGGTGGCAAAGACTATTTGCTTAACTTTTTTTTTTTATGGCTTTACGAAGGATTGACCATGGGACCTGTAGCCTGTTCCATGGTCAAGCTGAAACTCGTGCCTCCTTCCCATAGAAGATAAGCAATGGTAAAGCTATGAGTCCACAAATGTTGCATTTTTGGGGGAGCAGTAAAACACAGTAAAAAGCACTTTCAACCACCATGCCAATGGCAAGAAAAATTATACACACAATTTCTCCTCAGAAAATATGTTTTCAGGTGGTTAACACTACTTTTAAAATGACAGAAGAAATAAGTGCTCCATTTAAAAGTACAGTACAGTCTCAATAAAGTCCATTAAAACAGAACATTCCTAGCTTTACAATAACCTCCCTGAAGAGGAATGTAATTAAACATCAATAAGTGTAAGAAACAGAAGTTTTTTTTCCTGAAAGGAAACTTAATCTGCCCAATAAAAGAAAGCACAAGCCATCTGTCAATCTTCAAAAACCTCAGAGGAGCATACTCTTCAGCGGCAATAAAGCTCTGAAGGGCTTTGCACCCAAACTTGTCTTTTAGTAAGCTAAGCTTGAGCTGCTTGACAGTTTGCCACATGAAAGGAGCCCAGAAGCTTTGGGCATTGGCTAACTGGCAGGATATAATCCATATAGCTAAAGCTACTGCAACAGTGTTCAATATGACGGACATCAGAAGTAGATTGCCAACACAACTCACCCTGTGGAATGAAAAGAATCATCTGGCTTTCATGATCTCTGCAGGTGATCTGTCCAATTTTGATTTCTTCACTGAGGCTTGAGTTTTAACATTAATGCTGACAGACACCAATGTCATCCCTATTCTCAAGAAACTGTTGTTGGATCCTAACATCTATGATGCCTGATCTGTAACCTTCCATGTTTGTAAAATAATATTAATAAGAATATGTATAGGCAGTTTGATTCCTAATTAACAGTCAACTGGTGCATGAGTCCTTTTTAGTCAAGGATTTACAGTTGTCATAGAACAGACCGAGTACTTGTAAGGGTTGTCAATGATGTCCTAGTAGACCAGAGGTACTATTATGAAGTCGGCCTCCAGGATCTCTTCACAGCATTTGATATCGTAGGTCATGGCCTACTCACTGAGCATTTGTATTCATGCTGTGGTATCTCCTTTATAGTCCTAATGTAGATTAGATATTATCTTTTCGGCTACACTCAGAAAGTTTATTTGAGAATTTACACATCCTTACCTTATCATTTTGAATGTGGAGTACCACAGGGCTCTATCCTAGGCACATTATGGTTTGCAGTCTATATGCGCTCATTTTGAAATCTCATTAGAATGAAACAGAGGGGGTTAGCATGCCATAGTTATGTTAATAATACTCATCTTAATTTCACTTTGATGCCATAATGTGTTTAGTTTTAATCAGCTGATACTTAAATTTTCAGAACTGAGGCCATGGCTGGTTATTCTACCTCGAGGGATATGTTTGAGCCTTCATTTACTATGTGCATCAATTATGAAGACAACAAGCTTGAGTTTGCTGATGAAATGGATGGCTCAGTGGTGCAGAGGTTGCATTGTCACCTCACAGCAAGAGGTTCTCTGGTTTGATTCTTGGCTGGGGTGCTTTCTGAGTGGAGTCTGCGTTCATTTGGGTTTCCTCTGGGTGTTCTGGTTTTCTCCCAAAATACAAAGGCATGCGTCTGGAGCATTTCTTTCTGGGCTTCTGCTGAAAATTGGCTTCATTCCAAGTTGGACTTTCCCAGTAAACAGATGTTAAATAAATAAAATACATTGACTAGATGTAACACCCGACAGTAGGCTCAGACTTAGGAATCCAGTGTCTGTCATGGTAAAATCTTTGAAACATCTTCCTGATTAAGCATCTTCTACTCAAAGTGGATCTTTCAGTTGTCCTTCATGGTTTAGTCTCTTCTTGGCAGGACTACTGCAATGCTCTGTACCTGAGACTTCATAGGACCAATATAAAACATTTGTAAATTGTACAGTATTCCGCATGTCAGCTGCTTACTAGTGCATCTCATTCTCATCATGTTATGCTTATTCTGCACAGCATGCATTATCAACCTCCATCACAGAATACTGTTTAAGGTCTTAATGTTAACCTGTTTGTCCATTCATGTCTCAGGGCCCTCTTACCTGAAGGAGCTGTTTGTGATGTAGTACTCTACTCAGCCCTTACACTCATCTTCCCAGAGGTATTAGTGCTTCCTTCAATGCACTTCAAGACATATAGTATTTGATCTATTCTCTTCCAAGCCCCTCACTTCTGAAACATACTACCTCATTCACTTTCGGATTGTTCTTCTCTGCCAAGGTTCTGCAGCTTGCTTAAAACCTTCTTGTTCAATAAACCTTTGAGAGTGTGAGATGATTTGCCTTTTATTATTGCATATACCTAATAATTTATTTAAATCTATTTATTATTGTTATCATTTATTATTTTATGTACATTTTAGGCTATTTTATGTTATGTTGATTGCTTATTTTAAATGCCTTAAACATCACTGTATAATTAACGTTTTATGATAAGATGCCTTAGTAAAATGGAAGGTGAAGACAGGGAGATACGGTGATGCTGAACAAGCATTACTGATCTGGTTTGTAAACCACCACAAAAACAATGCACCACATGACTCTGTGGCAGAAATGGATGGCGCCCTTACTGTGATCCTAGTTATCAGGATTTGATTAGTGGTCCTGGCACTGGAAGAACTAGGCAAGGGAGGGATGAGGAGTGAAGGGTTGTGGCTTACTTGCCTCTTGCATGGGATGGGGAGGGCAGTGGGTGGAGCTATGGAAGCACATGGGAAATGTGCAATTTCTGTGGTGGAAACCAGGGAAACCATTTCCCATGCTTGAGGGGAAGTGGGAGCTGCTTGCTAGTAATGTGCCATGTGGAAGTGAGGGTCTGCCAATGGGGGAAGTCCATTGCACATCTTTCTTCAACTCTGCAAGCCAAGAGCCCATGGGGGGTGTAGTGCCAAGCAGGAAAATCTATCATACCACTGCTAATTACTGTCTTGATAATGAGCCCTTCCCAAATGACTTTGAACACAGTAACAGGTGATGAATGGACACAGTCTACATTCTTATAGCATTGACATTAATGGTTTTATTTCCAGGACAGAGTGATTTAGTCATTTCAGTTGTTAGATATTGACACAGTCTTGTTACTGCTACTGTAGATATGGAAATGAGTGCTGCTGATAGTGAATAACTGGCTTTATAATAAACTTAGGTTCTCTACACCAAAAATGGTATTCCCCCATCAGTTCTGCAGTGCTGATGATATTTGGCTATTCTGAAAAAAAAAATTGTCCTGAGCTCCATTTCTAGCAAAATAGGAAAAGAATAGCCCTCTGCACATAACCAGCAAAGAAATCTTGCCATTGTTTTACTATATGTGGCATTAATTGATTGAAGCCCTTTGAGATGGGGAAATCTGGAAACCATCACTGCTATAAGAATGTCAGCATTCATAACCATCCGTCCATTTAGCAGGCATTCTCCAAAGCCTGGATGACATCTGCCGTTTTCAATGATTGGCATTCTATGTCATCTGTTATTTGTCCAGCCAATATTTGTCTTAAGTGGCAGTCCTACTTTGTCGCAGTGCTGCCTCCCATATACAACTTTGGACTGGTTACACAAATCATACATACAGGGACAAAGTTTAGATGTGTTCTGATATTTATCAAAGTAATCACACATTGCATGCGTTTATAAAGATCGCTGTTAAGCAAATGTTTTTTGATAATAACTCCAGAGCACAAAAATCTTTTGGCACAACAACTTAAGCAACAGAAAGTAGAAAGGGTTGTTGCCAATCTTAGGGAACCTATAACAAAAATAAATAAGTACATAAATCAGTTGTTGTTGTTGGTCTTTTCAGCTTTTCCCAGTTAGGGGTCACCACAGCGGAACTCCGGTCTGCTAATGATTGGCAGTAGATTTTTATGGTGCTGAGTTGCCAGCCCGATGCCCAACCTTCAGCGAAGGCATGCCCATTTACGCATGTCTTTCAGAGGCCACACGACCATGGGGAGGACATGCAGACTCCACACAGAAGGCACTCCAGCAGAGAATCGAACAGGAGAACCTCTTGCTGTGAGGCAACAACGCTACCTCTGTACCAACGCGGCTTTTTTTTTTTTGAAATAATGTAGTATAATCTGTGGAAATTTCTAACTCAGTAAAGCTGTAAATAGAAAAATTATTAACATAGATGTGCTTGCAGCCTAAGGTTGATAATTTTTCTATTTACAGCTTTACTGAGTTAGAAATGTAAACCTATCAATAACCAGAGGTCCTGTAGTAGTATTAGAGATATTTCATAAACATTATGAAAAGTTATATAAAGCAGAGAAGTGGGGAAATAGTAAAAAAGCATAAATAGAAATATTTTTGGAAAACTTAATTATTCCAAGGTTAGAGGTAGACAAAGTTTAGCAACTAAAAGTAAAGACACAAGATGACATAAAAATGTTGATGTATAATGAATCTGCAGGAAAGTCTCCAGGAATAGAAGGTATTCTGGTGGAAGTTTGTGAGTTAGGAGGGAAGAAAGTGATAAAGATCTTGAAGGTTTTGTTTAATAGTATTTAAATGGAGGGGTGGCATCAAAATCCTGGAAAAAGTTGAGGTGGCTCTAATATATAAACACAGTAAAGATGCATCTGATCCAGCTTCATATAGAACCATTACAATTTTAAACCATGATTATAAAGTGTTTACATCTCTAATGGCTAAAAGAATGGCAAAGGTGATCTTAAAATTTGATAGACGTGGACCAGTGTGGTTTTGTGGTGAGGAGGCAAACATTTGCCAACATTAATAGAACAATGATGAGCCAGATGAAAGCAGAATGTAAGAGGTACCGCAGTTATTGGTTGGTCTTAATGCAGAGAAAGAATACGACAAAGTAAGCTGGAATTTTTTGAGAAGTGTAATGGAAGCATTTGTATTTTCTGATACAATAATAGGGTTAATTAGAAGGATATATGAGTGATTGGATACAAAATCATAGAGGGAGGGCTCCTCTCTGATAAGTTGTGCCTGAACACGGGAACCAGCTAGGGATGTCCTCTTTCCCCTTTGTTATTTGTATTATATTTACAACCATTGGCAAAAAAAATAAGGGGCTCAGAAATTCAAGGATATACTTGGCATGTTAATCAATGAAACTTGGCTTTATTTGCACATGATATTATTATGTAACTGATTGACGAGAAAATTACATCTCAGTATTGCGGAATATTTTGAGACAGATAAAACAAAGGCTATAGCTACAGTATATACTATGTACCCACAAATTAATTAGTTCAAAATAAACTCTGTTCAGACACAACTTATCAGTCCTTTTAGTTTTAACACAGATAACTTTTGACCTTCACATCCACAGAAACATCAAAAACACACATCAAAAGCTAGCCCTGTACAGAAACAACTATTTTCTCAGTCTCACTGCTAAAAAGGTCCTAGCCTCATCATTTCTAATTTCAACTTTGTTATATGGTGCCCCCATCCTCACCAACCTACAATCCTCCCTAAAAAGTAAACTTGATGCCTGCTATAATAAAATCGCCAAATTTGCTACAAATGCTAAATACTCAATCCACCACTGCTCCTCACTTCATCAACTAAATTGGCTAGAATCTCCCCATCAACTTACTTACCTTCAATTAACTACAACCCACAAAATAATCTTCCAACCTGAAAGCTGCCCATCCCTCTCATCCATACTGACCATGTACAACCCCAATCGCTATCTCAGATCCAAAAACAAAATGCTGTTATCTATTAAGAAACCCAAACTCTTAGCTGGCCAAATGCTGTACTCCTATGCTGTCTCCAAGCTATGGAATAATCTTCCTCCTTCACTCAGAACAATCAGTAATCCTGCCTCATTTTTCCTCTCAGTGGTTTTGCTCCTGTACCCCACCAAAAAATCCCAACACCTGATTTCCCACTCTGGAATGTGAATCTCTATCTGTCTTTAAAGGTTTACCATTACTATTCTCTGCCGTCCTGTTTCTTTATGTCATCTGCGTCATTAAAAACCCTATTACTATTTTCTCTGTACTTTCTTGTCTCTTTCTGTCACCTACTTCCTACCTTTTTCTGTTAGCTGCTCTACACCTATCAGTCTTTAAAAACTTACCACTATTCTTCTCTGTCGCTTCCTGTCTCTTTCTGTCACCTACTTCCTACCTTTTTCTGTTACCTGCTCTACACCTATCAGTCTTTAAAAACTTACCACTATTCTTCTCTGTCGCTTCCTGTCTCTTTCTGTCACCTACTTCCTACCTTTTCTGTTACCTGCTCTACACCTATCAGTCTTTAAAAACTTACCACTATTCTTCTCTGTCGCTTCCTGTCTCTTTCTGTCACCTGCTTCCTACCTTTTTCTGTTACCTGCTCTACACCTATCAGTTTTTAAAAACTTACCACTATTCTTCTCTGTCGCTTCCTGTCTCTTTCTGTCACCTACTTCCTACCTTTTTCTGTTACCTGCTCTACACCTATCAGTCTTTAAAAACTTACCACTATTCTTCTCTGTCGCTTCCTGTCTCTTTCTGTCACCTGCTTCCTACCTTTTTCTGTTACCTGCTCTACACCTATCAGTCTTTAAAAACTTACCACTATTCTTCTCTGTCGCTTCCTGTCTCTTTCTGTCACCTACTTCCTACCTTTTTCTGTTACCTGCTCTACACCTATCAGTCTTTAAAAACTTACCACTATTCTTCTCTGTCGCTTCCTGTCTCTTTCTGTCACCTACTTCCTACCTTTTTCTGTTACCTGCTCTACACCTATCAGTCTTTAAAAACTTACCACTATTCTTCTCTGTCGCTTCCTGTCTCTTTCTGTCACCTGCTTCCTACCTTTTTCTGTTACCTGCTCTACACCTATCAGTCTTTAAAAACTTACCACTATTCTTCTCTGTCGCTTCCTGTCTCTTTCTGTCACCTGCTTCCTGTCTCTGTCTGTCACCTCCTAGTCACCTCTCACTCATTCTGTCCACCTGCTTTACATCCTATAACCATACTCTCCAGTTTGAACCTCACACATTAACATACCTATTCTCATGTTTTTCACTAAGATATTCTGCATCCTTCTGTCCTGTTCACAGCTGGAATTTCATAGATTTTGCCATTTCTACTATTCACTTTCTCCCATGTGATAATAACTTCCATATGACATCATCCTATGTACTAGTCTATCTTTTTCTTTCTTTCTTTCTTTCTTTCTTTCTTTCTTTCTTTCTTTCTTTCTTTCTTTCTTTCTCTCATAGATTAAGACTTTTGTTTGTAATTAACAAAATGATATCACTGTTAAACTTGTGTTTTTATTTGCAACCCTGTATCATAATTTCTATGTATCAGTATTGTATTTAAATCTTTTGTATATATTTTGCATGTTAATTTTAATTTTGTGGAGCTTTTCTCCCCGGACCTCCACTGAAAAATGGGCTCTTCTAAGCCCAGTGGACTTTCCCAGTCAAGAAATGCAATCAATAAATCAATCAATCAATCAATCAATAAATAAATAAATATCCATATTTATGGCAAAATGATAAAATGAAGTATTTAGGAATATGGATTAAAATGACGCAATTATAGCAGCCAATGATATGTAGGAAGAGACTAAATAAAAGATAATACAAAAACTGAGAAACCGGAAGCTCTTGTCTATGGATATGGGCAGCAAGAAACAGGTAGTAAAAATGTTTTAGTCCTTTTAGTTTTATACACAGATCAGGCATAGTTTTATCAACCAGAGAAGAAGCTGTGGATAGTTATTCATAAAGAGTTGAAATACTTAATTTGGGAGGGAAAGATGGCAAGGGACATGGGATAAGCTGATCCTTCCAATAGAGCAAGGAGGTTTAGGCTTTACCTGATTTGAAGGGATATTTTAGAGATACATCTTTAATACCCTTATACATAACACATGCAGAAAGCTACACTTCAGAATGGAACGGGATAATGATGAAGTAAGGGAGTAATTCAAGAAGTAAGGAAAAATGGGATTTTGGATGCAGATCCTTAAGGAAAATAATGACAGTCATATTTTTGCTGTTTTGTCTTGCCCTTAATCATTAAGCTGTCTAACAAAAGAGGCCGTGGCTATAACTTGGCTCCCCAGAAAGCAACAAAGTGTAAAGACTTCTCATCTTCTCTTTGTCGATGATTTAAAATTGTATAGCTCATCAGATGAGGAATTGAAAGCACAATCTGAGGTAGTCAAAACTTTTTCAGATGATATAAGAATGTCATTTGGTTTTGATGAATGTGCAAAAGCAACCTTTAAAGCAGGAACGCTGTAGCACCAAGAAAACATCAGTTTGTGACAAGAATGTGATATAAAAAAAACTTCAGCAAGAGGAAGTGTATAAATAATCGGAAATTGATGAAGGATCAACAATAAAGCATGAACAAATGTGGATAAAATATAGTAAGGAATATTTTAGAAGATTGAAATTAATCCTGGGTGTTGAATAGATTACACAGGAAAACAAGAAGGATGCTTCTTGCTCATCAAATGATTTATAAAAATCAGTGCATACCAACATTATATATTCCCCATTCTGAAGGAAGTAGGGGCCTCCTTGAAACTGATTAGATGTATAGCTCTGCAATCGTGTGGCTGCACACATATCTGCTAATCTCACAGATCCAAATATAGTAAAAGTTTTGAAACATGAGGAGAATAAATCTAAGATGACTTCCCTTCAAGCAGAAGCATATTGATGTCAATCGGGAATGCAAGTCAGAGTCAAAGTAAAAGCAAACTTCATTGTCATATAGAACCACACACATGCAGCCTAAACAAAATTTAGTGCATTAGCTCAATTCTTGAGATTAGAAAGCAAAGTGAAACAACACATACAAGTAAATGAATAAACATAACTAATACTGTAGTGTAGAAACTGTTAATGAACCTTGTATTCCTGCAGCAAATGCAGCTATATCTCTGCCCAAATGCTAGATGCTTAAAAAGTCCATGAGCAGGATGCATGTTGTCCTATATTATTTTGATGGCCTTTTGGATGCTTCTTGCAGAATAAAGATGTTGTATCGATGGAAGACTGGAACCTGTCACCCTCTCTGCAACCCTCACCACTCTTTGTAGCACCTTCCTTTCTGTAACTGTGCAGCTTCCAAACCACACTCTGAAGTTGCAGGTAGGATGCTCTCTACTGCACCTCTATAGAAGATGGAGAGAATATGAGGAGGAAGCTTAGATTTTTCAGCCTTGTTAAAAATTGGAGGTGTTGGTGTGCTTTCTTGAGCAGTTGGCTGGTGTTTCCTGACCACGAGAGATCCTCTGATATGTGTACACCCAGGAATTTCATACTAACCCGCTCCACACTCTCGTCATTGATGCTGAGCACTGGGTGGGTTGTTCTCCTTTTCCTGAAGTTGGTGATAATCTCTTTAGTCTTGCTTACATTCAGGTAAAGGTCGTTCCCCTTGCACCAACTGATCACAGATGCCACCTCCTCTCTGTTCTCCTTTTCATCCTCATTTGTGATGAGTCACATGACTGTGGTGTCATCAGCAAACTTGATGATATGGTTGGACTTGTGCTTAGCATAGCACTCGTGGGACAGGATGGTGAATAACAGTGGGCTGAGAACACATCCTTGTGAAACCCCAGTGTTAATTGTGATGCACTTTGATGTGTTCTTACCTGAACACACCCTCTGTGGTCTCTCAATCAGGAAGTCCAGGATCCAGTTACAGAGATGTTTGGTGATTCCTAATCTGCCAGTTTTTCTATCAGCTGCATTGGTACCACTGTATTAAATGCAGAGCTGAAGTCTAGGAACAGCATCCTCACATAGTTGTCTTTGCCCTCTAAATGCTCAAGGGAGAGGTGTAGTGCTACTGCTATGGAATCAGCCATAGATTGGTTAGCTCTGTACACAAACTGCAGAGGGTCAAACTCAGGAGGTAGGCATGAGAAAGATACTTTTTGATCAGCCGCTGAAACAGTGGATGTCAGAGCGACTGGTCTGTAGTTGTTAGGACTGGAGGGAGTGGTTTTCTTAGGTAGTGGGATGATGTTAGTCTCCTTGCAGCATGAGGGTACTTCTGCCATGGCAAGAGAGGTGTTAAATATTTCCTTGAGCACTGTGCATAGTTGATCATCACAGCCGTTTAGCACCTTGACCAGTATGTTTCAGGGCCTGCAGCCTTCCTGGGGTTTACTCTCCTTAACTCTCTTCTTACGTCCTCTGTGCTGAGTCTGAGTATTGCACCTGCTGAGTATTGTATCCTTCTCATCAGTGGGTAGCTTTAGTGCCAACCTGTTGTTTCTTTCCTCATATCTACCAAAGAAGATGTTCAAACTGTCCAGGAATTTGATGCTGTCCTCACACTGTGCTGACCTGATTTTGTAGTCAGTGATCTCCTGTATGCCTTGCCATAGTCTCTTTGTATCCTTCATGTCATCAAAATGGCTCTATACCTTTCTGCCATACTCTTCTTAGCCTCCTTTATACCTTTCCTCAGATTACCTCTTGCTACACTTAGGCCTGCTTTGCCCTTAGCTCTGTAAGCTGTGTTTCTGTCCTTCAGAAGCTCACATACCTTAGGGGTGAGCCATGGCTTCTGGATAGCTGTTAAAGTGATACTCTTGGTATTTGTTACCTCATCAACACAGTGTATTCATCAAACCAAAAATAAATAAATAAAACCAAAAGTAGATAAATATCATGCTTCAACTGAATGTGCCAAAAAAAAGAAGGAATATAAGGTGAAGGATCAGATGCGAAGGCAAGAAATGTAGAAAATACATAAATTATAGTTGCAAGTATAGAAAACTCCTGGAAGAACCTCATGCTGATTAGGACTGAATGCAGAAATAGTTAAGGAGAGACACATTCAAACCTAAAGCTGAAAGGTTAAAATTGGTGGTCCAAGATAGTGGGCTACATACACGTTGGTTTACAAAGTCCACTGAACATGTGAGAGAAACAGACAAATGTAGGTTTTGTAAAGCAGAACTGGAAACAGTCACACACCTTGTTGCTGGTTGTGACATACTAATGACAGGAGGACTGTATACTGAAAGACATAATAATTTGGCAAGACTGTTGCACTGGGGATTGTGCAAACACTATAACACTGAAGTATCTGAAAAAGACTGGAAACATAAGCCACAAAGCATTATAGAAAATAAGTTCCATGATGAACATATTATCATGGAACTTATAAACAAAGACATTGGCAACTTTCAAACACTGGACCCCACCCAGTTTGGGTTCATGAAGGGCCAATCTTCAACTTTGAATCAGTCTCCAGCGCCATGGACGAGGGTAAGGTGGTTCACACAGCCTATTTGGACCTCGCCAAGGCTTTTGACACTATCCCCCACTCTGGAATCATAGATAAATTTACTAAACTGGGCATTAATCCCTACATCACTCAATGGGTTGCAAACTGGCTTACTGACAGAAAGAACACACACTGTAAAGATAGCTGACTCCAAATCCAGCTCCAGACAAGTGACAAGTGATGTGCCACAGGGTTCAGTCCTGGGACCACTCTTGTTTGGCATCTACTTCTCTGAAATACAGGCCAACACTAAGGGACTCTGGCTTACAAAGTTCGCAGATGACTGAAAGATAGGAGCCATTACTGAATCCCCAAATGATGTGGATATACTACAAAAGGGCCTTACTGAAACAGATGCCTGGTGCCAGAGCTATGGGCTCAAGCTAAATGCCAAAAAATGTATAGTTGTCCCCTTTGGGAAAAACCAAGTACCTGTGAACTACCACACAGGTGGCAGTACACTAAACACTGGACGTGTGATAAGAGATCTAGGGAGACAGGTGGACACTGGTCTCATGTTTGATAATCACATAGCCACAACAGTTAGAAAATCCTTCTATGTGGCACACCTCATCACTAAGGGCTTTTCGTCCAGAAAAAAAGGAAGTCATTGTCCCTCTGTACTCATCTATCACTAGACCCATTATAGAATACAGGGACCTTGTTTGGTATCTACCTCACAAGACATCTGCAACAACTAAAAAGGCCACAGAAATACCTCACAAAAAGAATTACAGACCTAAAGGAGATGTCTTATGCTGACCGTTTAAAGAAACTCCAGCTGTACTCTGTCGCATATCACCTACTCAGAGGTGAGCTCTGCCTAACATACAAGGCCATGTCAAACCCAGAGGTTGTTGGACATGTTACACTTAAAGAAATCCCAATCCCTCCAAGCCACACGCTCCAGCATCTTAACCTTGTCATCATGATAAATAGAACATGCTGGTGGGATAAGTTCCTGACCCAGAGACTCCCCATACTCTGGAATAGGCTACTCATACATGTCAGGCAAAGCGTCACAATGGCCCTCTTCAAGATGAACCTTGACGATTGGCTGGGAGATAGGAAATTCACCCCGGGGATCACATCAGTAGCCCTGCTAGACAGGGATACAGGACAGTAAATATTTGTGGGAAGCAATAGCCAGGGAATCATTATGGCTAGGCTTGTATAAGCCTTAGGGCCAATAGCCCAGTACATACCTATGAACCTAAGTCTACATCACACCCATTACCAACAGTTCAAAAGATAGACATGAGAAGACCAGATACTGTGGTCCAGGAAAAGAAGACAAAAAAAGTACCATTGATCATTGAAATCACTACAGCCAGTGACTACAGTGTCTTGTGTACAGAGACACAGAAAGTCATAAAATATCAGGATTTGCAGGCAGAAATAAGAACAATGTGGAAGAAAGATACCCAGATGGTTCCAATAGTAGTAGGAGTAACAGGTGTTATAAAAAAGAATCTACAATCATATTTAGATATGTTACTGGTGCTGTGGTAGTGTTGTCACCTCACAGCAAGACGTTGTCACGTTCGATTCTCAGCTAGAGCGCCTTCTGTGTAGAGGCATGCGTGAGTGGGCATGCCGTCATTGAAGGTTGTGCGTCATGGCTGGTAACTCCACACATAAAAAAATCCACTACCAAACATTAGCGGACCGGAGTTCCGCTGTGGCGAACCCTAACCGGGATAAGCCAAAAGACACAATAACAACTGATACATGTAACTCCACACAAATTGCAGAAGGAATCATTACTGGACACACTGTGGGTGTTGGGAAGAGCACTTTTAGCTGACACCAAAGTTTGAAACGATACTAATTTCATGAACTTTAATCGTACTTTTACTTAGGAATGGGATCCATTCCCATCATGATATTAGAAACCCAAAAGATTTGGAGAAATGAAAAGAGAGAAATATTATATCCATAAAGTACCAGAAAATTTACTAAGATCTGCCTTTCCTGTTAAGTGGTATAGACTATTTGTAGGCTTTTGAGCCCCCAAGCCCTTCTGTGTTGGAGGGAAGCCTTCTAGCTTAGTTTTTTTTCCCTATAACTAGCCAGTTTTCTAGTTTCAGCACTCAAATCTGTTTCTTTGATCTCAGCACTTGTTCAGAAAAAAAAAAAAAAAAAAAATTTTCATCTGCTTTTACTGTACTTGTGTTTCTACCTACTTTTTTTTACTTTTGCATCATCTTAAAAGTACTCAGTTGTATTTATTACTGCTTGGTGTAACTCATTCTAAGCCTTCTGGTTTAAACACTTGGGCTTCGGACCAGTTGTTTTGCACTGAGAGGGTTTGTGGTCTGCACTGTAGTGGCAGAACAGGTAGCTTACATCCTTCTAGGTTGGGAACTGCTGATTGAGGGCTCAGTGTCTGTTATTCTAAAAGTGTATTAATTCTGGTTTAAGCACTTAGGCTTTCAGGCCAGTTATTTTACATTAAGAGGGTTCGTGGTCTGCACTCTTGTGGGAGGAGAGGCTGGACTCTGCCCTTCTGAGCTGGGAATTTCTGATTGAAGGCTTATAGTGCATGCATATCTGAACTGCTTCTTACTGAAGTTGGTGCTCTTGTTTGCTGTGGCATAGACTGGATTCGGGCCTGCTGGATCTAGCTTTGTTTGTGTAACTTGAGCACTAATCCAGGCATTCTCTAAAGTATTCAATTGTATTTATTACTGCTTGGTAGTAACTTGATTAAAGTTTAGCTGTCATTCTAAGTCTTTTGGATTAAGCACTTGGGCTTCAGACCAGTTGTTTTACATTAGGAAGGTTTGTGGCATGCACTGTGGTGGCAGGACAGGTAGCTTTCATCCTTCTAAGTTGGGAACTGCTGATTGAGAGCCCAGTGTCTGTTATTCTTAAAGTGTATTAGTTCTGGTTTAGGCACTTGGGCTTCAGGCCAGTTATTTTACATTAAGAAGATTTGTGGTCTGCACTCTTGTGGGAGAAGAGGCTGGACTCTGTCCTTCTGAGGTGGGAATTTCTGGTTAAAGGTTTATAGTGCCTGAATATTTGAACTGTATCTTACGGAAATTGGTACACCTTGTTTGCTGTAGCATAGACTAGATCCAGGCCTGCTGAATATAGCTTTGTTTATATGCTTGTTGTTTGTTTGCTTGTTATTTCCTGAACGCTAATTCCATCTAATACGGCTTCTCAGCGCTTCTGTGGCTCACTAGTGATATCTGCATTGCTTACTGTACTTATTTCCTTGTTTCACTTGAAAGAAAGTTACTGTTTGTCGTTTTTGCATTTAAGTTACCTGTAACACATTGCACTTAAGTTACCTGGCACTTGCTCACTAAAGCAATTATATAAGTCAGCACTAAAAATTAAAAGCACTACACCCTCACTCCCAACTGGCCCTGGTTTTCAATTATTAAGGAATTCCCAATATTATTCTAGCATGTCCAAAGGTCAGTTGTCAATCTCCTCTCCGGTCCAGTTGGTGAATCTGGGAATCTTGAGGCAATGTTACAACTACCTCATGTACACAGACAACCCTCTCCTCCTCCCAACAAATTCCAACACATGTGAGAGATGCAACCATATAGCCAAACTGGAGGCTAAGCTCTCTCAACTCAGTTCTGGCATAACCAGTCAGGAGGAGAAGGAAACCATACTCACTACAATTCCAGTCTCACATAGACCTACCACGACAGCAAACCAAACACATAATCACACAAAACATACTCAGAGGCTCTAAATAAAGATCTGCCAAGCAGCAGAGACCTCCAAAGCAGACACCCAAGCAGCCGCTACCCCAAAACAAAACACGTGCAACACATATCTCACAAAGCCAGTGTGCCAAACAGTCACAGCCCTTAAGACTAAACAACACACCTGATACACTTGTAATAGGTGACTCTATCGTCAGGCACACTGACGCCCCGCCACCAGGCTGAACAAGGAGAGGGTCACGGTGAGCAGCCTGTCGGGTGCTAGGATCCGCCACATAACACAAGCACTCAGGTCACTCCAAGGCAAGTACAAATATGACTCAGTCATTGTCCATGCTGGTGTGAATGACCTGAGACGCACCTCCCTGGACTACATGAAAAGAGACATAAAGGAGCTCTCTGAGCATGTAGCCCAGGCCGGTATGACCCTGACCTTGAGTAGCATCTTACCCTCACCAAGAATGATGCCACAATATGAAGACAAGATGATCAATTTCAACAATTGGCTTAAGTACTGGTGTCATTCAAAGGGGATCCAATGCCTGTCAGCTTGGGATGATATGCTCGACAAGCCACGATGCTTCACTAGGGACGGCTTGCACCTGTCACCCCTGGGCTATTGGATATTGGCAAAGGCTCTTGTTACCCCATAGTGCCTTTTTTAGGCAAGGCTCAAAAGACAAACCCACCTCCATAGGTATCACAAGGGATAAGAAACTAAGAGTAATGCTGCTCAACGCCAGAAGTCTAAACCTCAAGATGCACGACTGAAACTCTCCTTAGCATGGAGAACATCGATATCTGTGCAGTAACAGAAACCTGGTTCAGGGCTCCCGAGAGCACCCCAGCACTACCAGGTTATACCTCATACCATGCTTTTCGCCCCAAAACTTGGACCGAATCCACAAAAGGAGGGGAGTATCGATATTCATCAAACATACCCACACCTCCAGGTTGGTGGCAGCACGAAGCATCAGAGGCTATCCATGTGCAACTAACAGTGGGTAAAACTGCCTTCCAGTTTATAGCCTGCTACAGACCACCCTCCCAAACCCAGGAACCCCACTCGGCCTTCCTGAGAACACTGGAAAATATGAAGGTCTCTCCAAACACCATTATATTGGGTGACTTCAACTACCCGAACATAGACTGGGAGCATTACTCTAGCTCCAACACCCTAGCCCAAAGCTTCCTATAATTTATAAACTCAAATGCTATGGAACAACTTGTTACCACTCCCACAAGAGGGGAAAACATACTGGACCTGATCATCCCCAACATGGGGACTCTATGCTCCAGACCAGAAGTGTATCCCTCACTGGTTAGATCAGACCATAAATTAACCTCACTGGATATTCACATCCCCCCCTCCCCTGCCCAGAACACCACAGTGAAAAACTTCTCTAAAGCAAATTTCACACTCCTGAAAACCGAGGTGGAATCCTTCAAAGCCCGCGGCCTGTGGAAAATACGGCCCAGACCAAGAGAATCCTTTATAAACGATTCTATGAACACCTTCAGGGAATGCATGGATCATGCATCCCAAATAAAACCAAGACCCAATCCTCCAAAGGCAGACGCCCTGTCTGGTGGGAAAAAAAAACCCCAAAACTTAACTCTCTTCTTCGTCCTCTGTGCTGAGTCTGAGTATTGCACCTGCTGAGTATTGTATCCTTCTCATCAGTGGGTAGCTTTAGTGCCAACCTGTTGTTTCTTTCCTCATATCTACCAAAGAAGATGTTCAAACTGTCAGGAATTTGATGCTGTCCTCACACTGTGCTGACCTGATTTTGTAGTCAGTGATCTCCTGTATGCCTTGCCATAGTCTCTTTGTATCCTTCATGTCATCAAAATGGCTCTGTACCTTTCTGCCATACTCTTCTTAGCCTCCTTTATACCTTTCCTCAGATTACCTCTTGCTACACTTAGGCCTGCTTTGCCCTTAGCTCTGTAAGCTGTGTTTCTGTCCTTCAGAAGCTCACATACCTTAGGGGTGAGCCATGGCTTCTGGATAGCTGTTAAAGTGATACTCTTGGTATTTGTTACCTCATCAACACAGTGTATTCATCAAACCAAAAATAAATAAATCAAACCAAAGGTAGATAAATATCATGCTTCAACTGAATGTGCCAAAAAAAAGAAAGAATATAAGGTGAAGGATCAGATGCGAAGGCAAGAAATGTAGAAAATACATAAATTATAGTTGCAAGTATAGAAAACTCCTGGAAGAACCTCATGCTGATTAGGACTGAATGCAGAAATAGTTAAGGAGAGGCACATTCAAACCTAAAGCTGAAAGGTTAAAATTGGTGGTCCAAGATAGTGGGCTACATACACGTTGGTTTACAAAGTCCACTGAACATGTGAGAGAAACAGACAAATGTAGGTTTGTAAAAGCAGAACTGGAAACAGTCACACACCTTGTTGCTGGTTGTGACATACTAATGACAGGAGGACTGTATACTGAAAGACATAATAATTTGGCAAGACTGTTGCACTGGGGATTGTGCAAACACTATAACACTGAAGTATCTGAAAGACTGGAAACATAAGCCACAAAGCATTATAGAAAATAAGTTCCATGATGAACATATTATCATGGAACTTATAAACAAAGACATTGGCAACTTTCAAACACTGGACCCCACCCAGTTTGGGTTCATGAAGGGCCAATCTTCAACTTTGAATCAGTCTCCAGAGCCATGGACGAGGGTAAGGTGGTTCACACAGCCTATTTGGACCTCGCCAAGGCTTTTGACACTATCCCCCACTCTGGAATCATAGATAAATTTACTAAACTGGGCATTAATCCCTACATCACTCAATGGGTTGCAAACTGGCTTACTGACAGAAAGAACACACACTGTAAAAGTAGCTGACTCCAAATCCAGTTCCAGACAAGTGACAAGTGATGTGCCACAGGGTTCAGTCCTGGGACCACTCTTGTTTGGCATCTACTTCTCTGAAATACAGGCCAACACTAAGGGACTCTGGCTTACAAAGTTCGCAGATGACTGAAAGATAGGAGCCATTACTGAATCCCCAAATGATGTGGATATACTACAAAAGGGCCTTACTGAAACAGATGCCTGGTGCCAGAGCTATGGGCTCAAGCTAAATGCCTAAAAATGTATAGTTGTCCCCTTTGGGAAAAACCAAGTACCTGTGAACTACCACACAGGTGGCAGTACACTAAACACTGGACGTGTGATAAGAGATCTAGGGAGACAGGTGGACACTGGTCTCATGTTTGATAACCACATAGCCACAACAGTTAGAAAATCCTTTGATGTGGCACACTTCATCACTAAGGGCTTTTCGTCCAGAAAAAAAGGAAGTCATTGTCCCTCTGTACTCATCTATCACTAGACCCATTATAGAATACAGGGACCTTGTTTGGTATCTACCTCACAAGACATCTGCAACAACTAAAAAGGCCACAGAAATACCTCACAAAAAGAATTACAGGCCTAAAGGAGATGTCTTATGCTGACCGTTTAAAGAAACTCCAGCTGTACTCTGTCGCATATCACCTACTCAGAGGTGAGCTCTGCCTAACATACAAGGCCATGTCAAACCCAGAGGTTGGGACATGTTACACTTAAAGAAATCCCAATCCCTCCAAGCCACACGCTCCAGCATCTTAACCTTGTCATCATGATAAATAGAACATGCTGGTGGGATAAGTTCCTGACCCAGAGACTCCCCATACTCTGGAATAGGCTACTCATACATGTCAGGCAAAGCGTCACAATGGCCCTCTTCAAGAGGAACCTTGACGATTGGCTGGGAGATAGGAAATTCACCCCGGGGATCACATCAGTAGCCCTGCTAGACAGGGATCCAGGACAGTAAATATTTGTGGGAAGCAATAGCCAGGGAATCATTATGGCTAGGCTTGTATAAGCCTTAGGGCCAATAGCCCAGTACATACCTATGAACCTAAGTCTACATCACACCCATTACCAACAGTTCAAAAGATAGACATGAGAAGACCAGATACTGTGGTCCATGAAAAGAATACAAAAAAAGTACCATTGATCTTTGAAATCACTACAGCCAGTGACTACAGTGTCTTGTGTACAGAGACACAGAAAGTCATAAATATCAGGATTTGCAGGCAGAAATAAGAACAATGTGGAAGAAAGATACCCAGATGGTTCCAATAGTAGTAGGAGTAACAGGTGTTATAAAAAAGAATCTACAATCATATTTAGATATGTTACTGGTGCTGTGGTAGTGTTGTCACCTCACAGCAAGACATTGTCATGTTCGATTCTCAGCTAGAGCGCCTTCTGTGTGGAGGCATGCATGAATGGGCATGCCGTCATTGAAGGTTGTGCGTCATGGCTGGTAACTCCACACATAAAAAAATCCACTACCAAACATTAGCGGACCGGAGTTCCGCTGTGGCGAACCCTAACTGGGATAAGCCAAAAGACACAATAACAACTGATACATGTAACTCCACACAAATTGCAGAAGGAATCATTACTGGACACACTGTGGGTGTTGGGAAGAGCACTTTTAGCTGACACCAAAGTTTGAAACGATACTAATTTCATGAACTTTAATCGTACTTTTACTTAGGAATGGGATCCATTCCCATCATGATATTAGAAACCCAAAAGATTTGGAGAAATGAAAAGAGAGAAATATTATATCCATAAAGATAGCCTAGTATGAACCTATGAACCTATGAACCTATGAACCTAAGCCAACATGAGACTGAAGAAAAGAGATTCTGCCAATAAGGATGACTGCAATTAGGAGTAACATTGAACTTAATCCAAAAAGGAAGGAAATAATACACTCCAACACCAGGAATATAGTTAGCGCTTTCGTTTATTATTTCAGCAAACTTCTTCAGACAACTGACAATTGAATTAATTACCATTTAAATAGACAATAATCCTTATGACATCATAAATTAAATACTTAAATATAAGCCAACATTTAAAGAACCCATAGACCATTCATTTTAGAAGTCAGAAATACAAATATACAAATACGTAAAAATACAAATATTAAAATATTCAAACCATCATACTCCTAAAATATATGTATATATATTCATATAAATACAAAAATAAACATGAATGTAAAAATATTTATATACACATAAAGGAAAAAAAATCATCTCAGCAAAGCCCTCAATTTTAGAATACTTTTAAAAGAAATAGCTTCATTTAATCCTGGTTTGCTAACAGCATTCAGTTCTACTTGCCAAATCAGTTCTTTCTCATCCAGTTTTAGATCACTAGGACCTCCCCTTTCATTTTCATTAACTTTATCTAAGAGTAAGAAATTGAATTCATGTGAGGGGTAGGATTTAATGTGCCTAGCCAAGGCATTTTTCAAATCTAATCTGCTTATAGCATATATATGTTCATAAATCCTATTTTGCTGAAATAATAAACGAAAGCGCTAACTATATTCCTGGTGTTGGAGTGTATTATTTCCTTCCTTTTTGGATTAAGTTCATTGTTTTTAGTTTGTTTCGCTTTTGCTATTAGGAGTAACATAGCAAAAATTCAAGCTTCCACCCCAAGCCGTGAGAACACTGCTGCCTATGTAGAATCTTTCACTCATGTGAATAGATTCATTGGCAGCTGTGTCTATGAGGAATAAACACAAAATGAACACACACACACACACACACACACACACACACACACACACACACACACACACACACACACACACACACATAAACACACTCACACACACACACACACACACACACACACACACACACACACACACACACACACACACACACATAAACACACACACAGACACACAGACACACACACACACACACACACATAAACACACACACACACACATAAACACACACACACACACATAAACACATAAACACACACACACACACACACACACACAGACACATAAACACACACACACACACACACACACACACACACACACACACACACACACACACACACACACACACACACACACACACAGACACACATAAACACACACAGACACACATAAACACACACAGACACACATAAACACACACACACAAATAAACACACACACACACACACACACACACACACACACACACAATAATAATATACCCTGATGAAATCCCATTATAAGTAAATTGTACAAAAAAGGAAGAAAGTCATGGTAAGAAAAAGGAAGTCTAACGACTAGCAGGATAAAACCTCTCTAACCAATCAAAACAAGCAACACAGAGGACAAATCAAGTTTAGCAAAGCCACATTTGAAGCAAAAGTAGCCTCCCATGTTTCCATGTCAAGGACAACCATAAGGCTTTCATTAGCTATGCCCACAATCTCAACTTGGAGCCACCTACACCAAGCCGGAAGATATAGCAAATCTTTTGGCCAACCAGTTCAGCTCCAAATTTTCCCTTCTCTCTTCCCCTACCACTCCTCTAGAAATACCATCAAACATAACCTGTCTGTCATCCTCCCAGCAATCACTAGGGAGCAGGTCCTTGACCTGGACCCCAAAGCCAAGAATATTACATCAGTGGGCCTCAGTAATATCTCATAATGTCTCCTAAATAACATGAACTATGACCTGTTAGGATGACTACAATCACAATTTAACAATAACCTCCAGACAGGATTTGTGCCATGAGAATAGAGAACTGCATCTGTCATCTCTCTGTACAAGGAAGGACAATCTATGGACCCTGGAAACTACAGACCCATAAGTCTGACTAGTACCATATGTAAAGCCAAGGAAACGATTATGTACATTATTAACAATGACATTGGAAATCTTCAGATATTACATCCAACCCAGGGTCAATAACGCCTACTCAACCTGGTGGACATCTTTGTGAAGTCCCCGGGGATGAAGGCAAGATGTTGCATAATTACTATCTTTATCTGACCAAAGAATTCAATACAATACTTCAGTGAGACATTGTGGACAATCTGATGTCATTAGGCATAAACACTTATGTCATCCGATGGATAGTCAGCTAGCTCTTAAACAGAAACCATGAAGTTAGGATAGGGGAGTCCACTTCTACAAAGATGCCAGTCATAAGCAGAGTCACTCAAGTCTCTGTGCTTGGTCCACTACTTTTTGGCAACTACTTCTTTGAAGTCAAGACCAGCATCAAGGCCCTCTGGCTGATTAAGTTTGGTGATGATTATAAACTAGGTGTATTCATAGAATCTGCACCCAAGATATAATTATCCTCCAAGAAAGGCTGGCTTAGTCAAACAACTGGTGTCAGAGACATGGTCTGAAACTCAATGCCAGGAAACGCATAATAGTATCTTTTGGGAAGTTGGGCACACCAGGAAACTCCCTCATTGATAAGACAACTGTAAGAGTAGATCCATTAGTCAATAATTTGGGACAGATGCAGACAGTAACCTGACCTTTGACCATTATGTGCCTGTGGTAATAAGGAAATCATCATGTTGCTCAACTTATAAGCAGGGGTATGGTATCTATTTCCAAGGAAGTCATCATTGCATTGTATTCAGTCCCTAAACCTTTCAGATACATTTGGGATAGATTTTTTAGGTTTTAAAAGGGCACTGTGTTCATGAGCCTAATGTACATCTATGAACCTCTAAACTTAAAAGTGGTGACTGCCAAAAGAGTATGGAGAGAACCATGTGCTGCATGTGTAAATGAGAAAGCTGAAACATCTGAACCACATGAATATGCAGACATGCTGCTTGCTGAAACTGTCACATAACTCCTATGCATACCTTTCAATTGTCTAGATTTTTGCCTCATATTTTTTGTCTATTCCTCACAAAATTTCTGGTTTTCTGGTAAATCACTGCGATAATTTGAGGATTAAAGTCACTAAATAATGATATGCATTTGAGTTTCGGACTTCAAATCCTTCAGAACGTGTATGTTAATACAAACTCTGTTACTCTAGCAATTTTTCAGGTTTAGAAGCACAATATTTAAAATCTGTCCCTATTTTTGGGCCTTTGTCCCCCATTTTGACAAGCTTTGTCCAGATTTCTTGCACTAAGAGGTTGAGTGGTATGCTCCTATGGCTCAGAGATCTGGCAGAAGAAGGCTGACCTGTGACTTTCAGCTTACCACTGAGGGACTCTTGGAAGTAGTACCCAGCAACATTGAAGGTAACCTCTGTACCAGATAAGGTAAAAAGAAAAACTTGAAAGAACAGAATTTGTGGCTGACAACAAGGTCTCCATTTCGTATATGCTTGATCATTTTAAAATTCAGATTTGCACTTTCAGAGCATGGCATCTTCACAGGTAAACCCTGAGAAAGCAGTGGGCCACTGTAATTGTCTTCTGTAATGCTCAAACGAAAGAGAACATGAGCTACAGTGATTTAAAAAATACAAAATTATTTTTTCATATCAAGGTCTTAACTTCTGTTCACAGTAATACTGCACTACATTACATATATTCTGTTTAATTATTGCTGACTTAACTGCTCTCTTTGTTGTTCATTTAAAAGAATACTACAGCTCTGTTTTAACTGCTTTAGTCATCTTTTTTATGCACAAATGCAAATTTGACTGCCACTTTTTAACTATCCAGGCTACTCAGGCAGAGGGTTAAGAACACTCATTATGATCCATGGAAGAATTAATTTATAAAACTGGCATATTTTCTCTTTTGCAAGACCTTCCTAAATGCTTTCTTATCATCTTGCTACATGCTTCCTAAAAAATCAAAATGAAAACATAAAGCCTGATTTTCAAAATGCCACATTTCTCTTTTGTTGTAACCTTCCAAAATGCTTCCAAAATGGACAACTGAAATATACATATACTAGAATTGCAGTATTCATGTTTTTTTTGCATAAACCTAAGTAATGAAACTGCACACTTTCTGCTCATAATACACATTAGTGAGTTCAGCAGAACACTATGAAGTTGAGGTCAATGGGGGGTAGCTACCACGGATGAAAACTTGTAGGGGGCAACAAACAGTTTGATAGTTTGCAACCTGTTATTAAATAATTGCAATTAATGATGACTTAATGAGAGCTTGTAAACTGTCAAGCTGTTCTTTTCTGTAAAAACTAGCAATGAGTTATTAGGGTGATACATCTGGCAGCGTAGATGCTCTTATTAAGCCATTAACTAATTGTGATCACTTATATGGTGTTTGAGGGTAAACATGTAGCATCTGGAGCATTTCTCCCCAGGCCTCCGCTGAAAACAGGCTCTGTGGAACCTAGTCGGACTTTCCCGGTCAACAAATGAATAAAAAAAAAAATAAATAAATAAATGTATGTTTCCCCAGTTGCCAAACTCCATTGTTATAGCTCTGTAGTGTACTACACTGATTCCTGTATATTGTGCTATTTTTAGCAGCCTTTTATCATTTTTTCTGAATTCACTTATAATAAAGTGTGTTGATTACAGAATGTTGTTTTTGGAGACACACGAATAATGTATAAGCTACTGTTGTTTTGTATCTTTCTGTGAATTATCTTATTTTATTTGCCATTTGTTAACCGGGTTGGTCCAACTGAGCTAAAAGCCTATTTTCAGTGGAGACCTGAGAAGAAATGCTCCAGTACATTAAAAGCAATTATGAACATAGTCTTTGTTACATTCAAACATTTTCATTAAATCAGGAAAAATAATGGAATGTAACTGTATTTATTTATTTTTCCCAAACATAATGTGTTTGTTGTGCAGAATTTCATTTAGTTAATTTAGTATGGTTTGATATTCAATGCCTCAGATAAACAAACACACACAAATCAATAAATAAATGCATACACTTTTCTGTGACTTTTTAAAGTTTTTTTTTGTCTCAAACTATAGTGTTCATGTCAGAGCTTACGTATTATACAACAACCCAAATATATATGTATGTATGTATATATGTGTTTAATTATTTGTACAATTGTATTTGTTAATTAGGAAGGTTATACTGGACAGTTCTTTTTCAGCAGAGGCCCAGAAAGAAAAGCTTTGCCGTTAATTCACAATATATAGACAAATGCAAATTATGTAATGAAATGCAAATGCTGCAGTTGTTACAGACGATTAGTATACATAGCATATGATACTTGTAGTTATACATTATTATTTGATTGAAAGACAGTACAGGTAGACATATTAGAAGACAGAAACGGAATTAGTAATTAAGATTCTAGAATTGGTAACACTTGATTTATGAGATACAAAATAGCAACCTTTTTTAGCAAGTATCCTAGGCTAAAGCTTCTTAACTTATTTGTTGCCTAAAATGTACACATTCAGGGATGTAGGTGCATTTAGATTAATTTTTGTCGAGGTTCACTAAAAGGAAGACAACATGTCTCATATGAGGATGACAGGGTAACAGAGACTTTGTTTTGTTCTCTAACTCACCTAACATCTTAATCATTGCTGTGACCTCATCTGAGCCTGCTCCTTTCCCTGACTTAAGGGCGGCGCAGTGGTGCAGCGGTTAATGCTGTCGCCTCACAGCAAGAGGTTCTCTGGTTCGATTCTCGGCTGGGGTGCCTTCTGTGTGGAGTTTGCATGTTCTCCCTGCGTTCGCGTGGGTTTCCTCCTGGTACTCCGGTTTCCTCCCACATTCTAAAGACATGCTTCTGGAGCATTTCTCCCCGGGCCTCCACTAAAAACAGGATCTGTGGAACCTAGTCGGACTTTCCCGGTCAACAAATGTTAAATAAATAAATAATTCTCCATACTAATGTTCTTACTTGTCCTAGGCTGGGCTCTTCTTCCTAGGCTCTGTCTGGGGAAGTACAGCTTCTTTGGGGTTTTCTTCAACCAGAAACTACTAGATGTATTCCATCCATCTGGCTTTGATGTCCTGTGCAGTGCTTAGCAGATTGTTGTTGACATTCTTGATAATTGGTGTCTCATACTATTTTCTTTATCTTTCTGTCTTTGTCTTGCAACCTGATAAATATTCTTTGCACCATCGAGTCACTTTCCATGGTAGAGTGCCTCTGATGCTTTGTTGTTTGCTACTGTGACTGCTCTTTCAGAGGGTTTGTTAGCCATCCACTATTCTCTCTTAGGCTGGTCTGGTCTGTCATTCCTGTTGCCCACTTTTTCCTGCACCCCCTTTCTTTCTTCTGATAACTTTCAGAGCTTCTGCATTCCACCACCAACGTTCTTTATGTACCTTAATTCTATACCTTCCTTCCATACATGACTCAACTGCATATCCTAGCACATTTTGTTTTGCAACACTGTTATTCTTCAGCTGCACTTAATTCTTCTTCTTCCAGAGCGACTGCAGCCCTGAGTATTTACTTGAACCCTGTATGGGTCTTAGACACTTTTTTACCACTGCTTGCATCTGATTACAGCCACTAGTGATTTATGCTGTGGGCTTACTGTTTTACTGTGAATGGTGTTGCAATCTCTGACTCAACCCCAGTGCACTTTCCTTATGAGGAGGAAGTCTATCTAAGTTACATGTTGACCAGTTTTGTGTGTGATCTTGTGACTGTCTCTGTCTCCCTCTCTCTTGCTGAACCATGTGTTGACCACCAACAATCCACTTGCCAGACAGGCATCTGGAATAGTCTCTCTTTCTTTACTTCTGTTGCCCCACCCTAGTCAATCCATGCAATCCTCCTATCTGTGTCTGTCTGTCTCACTATGAACATTCAGGTCCTCTGTTATCAACATCAACTCATGTTGTCCTTCTTTGTCTAGTAGGTCCTACATCTGCTGTCTGAATACATTGTTTTCTTCACTATCACTATCACAACCCTGCTATAGAGCATAGTCCTTGATTTTTTTTTTAATTTCTCCAAGTCTTTTGGGTTTCTAATAACATGAAGGGAATCCTACGTCAAAGTACGATTAAAGTTCATAAAATTAATACTATTTCAATCTTTGATGTCAGTCAAAATTGCTCTTTGGAGCACCTGCAATGTTCCCAGTAATGACTCCTTCTGCAATTCGTATGGAGTTACATGGATTGGTAAAATATCTAAATATGTTTGTAGATTCTTTTTTATAAAATCCATTGCTCCTACTACTGCTGGAACTGTCTAGGTATTTTTCTTCCACATTGCTCTCATTTCTGCCTGCAGATCCTGATCCTTGACAGAGTAGAACACACTATAATATGAGAGAACAGAAGCAGGTAAGAGCTTTATGAAAAAATCAACCTCTTGCAACTGATTTGACACTAACTTTGGGTATCTGTATTGTGGAATGACTCACTGTGATGTTCATAGGTTCATAGGTTGGTACTAGGCTATTGGCCCTAGGACCTATACAAGCCTAGCCATAATTCCCTGGCTATCTCTTCCCACACTATTTACTTCCCTGGGCCCCTGTCTAGCAGGGCGACTGACGTGATCCCCGGGGTGAATTTCCTTTTTCCCATCCAATCATCAAGGTTCATTTTGAAGAGGGCCAAAGAGGCGCTCTGCTTGACATGTATGGGCAGTCTATTCCAGAGTCTGGGGAGTGTCTGGGTCAGGAACCTATCCCTCCAGCATGTTTTGTTTATTGTGATGACAAGATTTAGATCCCTGGAGCGTGTTGCTCTGAGGGATTGGGATTTCTTTAAGTGTAGCATGTCCAACAGCTCTGGGTTTGACATGGCCTTGTATGTTAAGCAGAGATCGCCTCAGAGTAGACGATATGTTACAGAGTATAGCTGGAGTTTTTTAAGGTGGTCAGCATAGGGCATCTGCTTTAGGCCTGAGATTCTTTTCAGTTGTTGCAGATGCCTTGAGAGGTACATACCAAATGGGACGTTGTATTCTATAATGGGTCTAATGAGGGATGAGTACAGTGGGACAATAACCTCCTTTTTTCTGGATGAACAGCCCTTAGTGATGAGGTGCACCACATAGAAGGATTTCCTGACTGTTGTGGCGATGTGGTTATCGAAGGTGAGACCACTGTCCACCTGTGTCCCTAAGTCTCTTATCACACTTTCAGTGTTTAGTGTACTGTCACCTATGTGATAATTCACGGGTACATGTTTTTTCCCAAAGGGGATAACTCTACATTTCTTGGCATTGAGCTTTAGCCCATGGCTCTGGCACCAAGCATCTGTTTCTGTAAGGCCCTTTTGTAGAGTATCCACATCATTTGAGGATTCAGTAATGGCTCCCAGTTTTCAGTCATCTGCAAACTTTGTTAGCCAGAGTCCCATAGTGTTGGCCTTTACTTCAGAGAAGTAGATGCCAAACAAGAGAGGTCCCAGGACTGAACCCTGAGGTACTCCACTTGTCACTTGTCTGGAGCTGGATGTGGAGTCAGCTACTTTTGCAGTGTGGGTTCTGTCAGTAAGCCAGTTGGCAACACATCGAGTGACGTAGGGATTAATGCCCAGCTTAGTAAGTTTATCTATGATTCCAGAGTGGGGGATGGTGTCAAAGGCCTTGGCAACGTCCAGATAGGCTGTGTGGACTGCCTTACCCTTGTCCACAGCTCTGGAGACTGATTCGAAGAAGTCAGTAAGTTTCAGGAGACAAGATCGGCCCTTCACGAACCCAAACTGGGTGGGGTCCAGCGTTTGAAGGTTGCCAATGCCTTTGTTTATAAGTTCCATGATAATACATTCCATGGCCTTGCAGATCAGGCTCGTCAGACTGATGGGGTGGTAGTTCCCAGGATCCAAGGTGGATCCCCCCTTGTGGAGTGGGATAACTGTAGCTATGCGCCACTCAGTGGGCAAGAAGCCTGAGGTGAGGGTATGATTAAACATGATACTTAGGTGAGGTGCCAGTTCATTTTGTAGTTCATGTAGTACACAGCCCTGGATGTCATCTGGTCCCATGGATGCTGTATTCTTAGCTTTGGAGAGTGTGTTTTTTACCTGTGTGGCCGTTATTACCGGAATCTGGCAATCTTCCAGTATTGAGATGGGCCATTTAGGGGGTGAGAGGGGGGATGAAGTTAGCACTGAATAGATCTGCCAGGATATTGGCAATATCCTTCGGATCAGTATATTTACTGCCATTCTTTTGTAGCGCAGAGCAGATCTGAGCATTGCCATTTAGATTCTTGACATTGTTATAGAATGCGTTGTGGTTGTCTTTGGTATATTTGGCAATTTTATTTTTGTAACTAGCTTTGGAGTATTTTATGAGGGATCTCAGCTTCTTACTGAGGCTATTAAGGGAGTTTTTTGCATCCTGGGATTTTCCTCTTTTCTGCAGCAGTTTTTTCCTTTTGTTGTAAAGTTTGTTTATTGCAGGGGACCACCAGATTGTCTTCCTTTTTTTGGAGTAGAGCATCTTGGTTCTGTTTGGGATGACACCATTCATGCATGAGTGGATGTGCTCATACAGTGCCTTAGTATAGGACTCAGCAGTTCCTGTCTGCATGGGTGTCATGAAGTTTGTAACTTCTGACTTGAGTAGCATGAAGTTGGCCTTGGAGAAGTTTTTTATGGAGGTTTCCTTACTGGGGGTTGGGGGTGGGATGTGGATGTTAAGGGTAATTAGCTTATGGTCTGACCTGACCAACGCGGGGGTGGGGGGTGATCATAGATGTGGAGCATCGATTTCCCATGTTGGTAATGACCAGGTCTAGGATATTGGATCCCCTGGTGGAACTATGGATTAGTTGATCCAGGGCATTGGAATTTATGAATTCCAAGAACCATTGGGCAAAGGTGTTGGTGCACGAGTAGTTTTCCCAGTTAATGGCAGGGTAGTTAAAATCACCCAGTATTAGGGTGTTTGGTTGTATATTAATATTTTCCAGTATGTTTAGAAAGGTGTAGTGAGAATCTTGGGGCATGGTGGGGGATCTGTAGCAAGCTACAATTTGGATTGCAGTCTTACCTACTGTTAGTTGCACCTGGAGAATTTCAGACACATTGTGTTGGGCAACTAACCTCGTGGTGTGAATATCCTGTCTAATGTCTATTAGGACAAGTTTCCTTTCTGTGTCAGAGGTTTATCTTCAGGTAGTACCATGAGACCTTAAATTAAACTCCTCCCCCAATTATTTTATATTGCCCTTTGATGTAATTTAAGGTCGTTCCTATTGGATTTTCTTTTTCTTCACATATCCTTAAGCCTGGAAACAGGCTTCTTACCAGAAATAAAAGACCAATAATGGAGAGTCTTCCAACTTTGGAAAAAAATAAAATGTGACTGCAAAAGACATATAGTGACTGTCAAACCTTATTATAACACCATTAAATAGTATTTAAATTCCCCCTGTACTATCAGATGTGGGTAGTTATCCCTCTAGCATCCATGGTTGCTAACGCCTAACACTATGAGATTGTTGTACCTCTGAACAGGAGGACTACTTCAGAGGTCCATAACCTTGGATTCAGTAGATGGTCACTCTTACAGTGCCAGTGTTCTGAGGATTGTAATTACTGTCCCTGGTTTACAGATCCAAAAATGTTTTCAATACCTGGATGACTGTCTAGCAGCAAATTGAGATCTTGGTTCTTCTGTGGATTGCAGTAAGCTTTCAGATATTTACTAGTGTTACCATTCAAAGGATTCAGTTCTTTGACTTTAGTGCTGAATGTTTTTGTGACACAGATATTACCCTTTTAGTAGGGGGTTATTCTTATTTACAGAGAAGTTCATATAATCAGACCTGATGTCATTGCCATGTTATTCCAGAAAGCACTAGATTTCAACTGCAGTGGCCCCTTAATTTAATTTGGTATGCCTACAGGTCGCATTAAGTGGGTCATGGACCCAGGAAGACCTAAAATCTGCATATTAGCCCCCTTAAAGTAAATAGCAGTTCTTAGCTTGAAAGTATTTTCAGATTATTTCTTCCAGATCCTCTTTTGTTGAATATGGACTGCACATTAGTGCCATTTTACATTAGCAAAAGGAAGATGTACTTCAACAAATGGAGCATTCGTTCAGGAACTGTACTCAGAAACAGAGAGAAAGAGAGATGGAGACAGAGAGAGATAGCGAAATCTTATTGCAGTTTGCATGCATTAGCCAGTCTACACTGATAAAACATATGTTAATAATAATATTGCTCTAAGCTGCAGTTTACAAAATTGTATTAAGCAGGACTTTTCTCTTGGACTATGAGTGGGTGATGATCCAAAAGTTGGCTTACTGGCTCTCTGAGAATACTGAACTTTTGAAGCAGATGTTTTCAAGTTTTGAAATGCTGATCTAAAACATTTACTACTTAGGGGCCAAGTGCTGAAGTGCTGTGCTTAGATGCTTTCTTCCTGTTGTAGAAATGGAGGTACACATATGCATTTCTTCCACTATCTGTATTCTCAGAGTCCAGGGGAAGGGGTGAAGCTTGATTGTTGTAACATCCTTTTAATTTTACTTATCTATTTATTTGTCTGTTTGTTTTAACCAGGTAGGTGGGTTAGTCCAAGACCCCTTTCTGCCACAACTTAAAACAAGCATACAAAACATATTAAACATTCAAGTAGTTAATACAACTTATAAACGTTTTTTACAATTTTAAGACTGTAGTCACACTAACTTACAAAATATTACACCATAAGTATAACAAAAAAAATGAGTAAATATAGAGTTCATTGAGAGGGACAGTTGGTAAAATTATTACGGTTTTCACCTCTAACAAAAAAAAAAACTACAAGGTTCAGTCTTCAACACTGGCCAATGCCCATGTGGAGTTTGCATGTTGTCCATGTGTCTCTGTGTGGTTCTTCCCAAAAACATGCTAGGCATTTCTTTCTAAAGCTCTCCCAAAACTGAATGAGGTTATGACTAGTGTGTACCCATCAAAAAGACCAGCAGCCCTGGGTCAATAACCTACTGGCCCCCCACTATCCAGCTGTCCAGCTTAGGTCCAAGGGATAGTGCAGTTCAGTGAAAGTTGGATGTAAAACCAATCAGCCTACTAAACGCAAACTAAGGATTGCTGGACGTAAAACCAATCAACCTACCAAATGCAAACTAAGTGTCATTGACAGGATGCAGTTTGAATGTGGCTGGTATGATGGTAAGGAGGAGGCTGGACATCCTGTGTATCCAGGAGATAAGATAGAAGGGTGGTGCAACGCAGCCATTTGGCCTGGGATTCAGGGTCTACTACTCTGGAGAACCGACTAGAAATTGTAGTGACTGATGTCATCAGAACTAGTAATAGACACATGGCAATCAGACTCCATTGTTTAGGTAGGGCAGTATATATAATCTTAGCCTAGGCCTCACAATGTATGATATTTGCCAAATTTTTGTTACAAACCATTCTTTTGTAGATTAATTCTTACTGTTATATGATTGTTTGTGCCATTGGATGGCACCATATTCTGCTATGGATGGAGATTATCAGAGGTGAGAAAAGATTTTAAGCACATGAATGTGATTTTTTAGTTAGAGATGAGGTATCCAGTTAAAAATGGATAGGTGTTAGCTGCTTGTGTTCTTTTAGTAGGATGTGAGACAGAAACTGGGATATACTGTCCAGTGTTTAAGCAGTAGTCATTGAATTCTCATATTGTTTTATGGATGGGTGAATTGGGAAGCACACATTTTTTTTTAAAACCAGGTTTTATTAGTTGACATAGTTGCAGAAGGCTTTTGGTTGACTTATATTGTGTGGATGTTGTTTGGAAATAGAATTGTTTAAGTGCTGGAGTGAGTTTCTCAGTTTTTAAAGTTTCCAGTATTTAGCCAGGTTATGTGTTGTTTATGTTCATAGTATTTTCCATGTATTCTTTCTTTGTTTCCATGTATTCTTTCTTTGATTTCTCAATATATATGTCTCTGCTTAACCAATTTGCATTATTTGTGTTCAAGGATTTTGACCTTAATGGATACTGCAGAATATTAAAGAAGGTATCATTAAAGTAGTCTCTAACATAATGCAAGTTTGAGTAGTTATGCAAATGTTCTTGACTGTACTATGTGATGCAATAAACTGAGCAATTAGCTACTGCTTCTCTCTCTCTCCATATTTAAATATACTAAATATATATATATATATATATATATATATATATATATATATATTTTTTTTTTTTTTTTGTCCCTGTGTTGTTATTTAGCATGAGAGTTCCATTCACTAAGTAAATGTAAACAGGTAATAGAATTAGGCACATATAAAAAAATCTTAGTAAGCCAGTTCTAAAAATGGGTTTATGAAGTTGTAGTTGGTAAGGAGAAAATAGAGATACTGAAAGGGAAAGCACTTAAACAAAGGAAAAAGTGCATCTGTGATACCTGAAGATCATAATGGAAATTAGATAAATACGTTTATTTTTGTAAAAACAGGGCAAACCTATTATATCAGAAATTATTTGAAGTAAAAATCCAAAGGAGCTTGAAGCTCTTTCATGAAAGAGAAGAAGATTGATGCGGGGGCATTCAGGTCTGATAAAGAAACCTCAGAGGTGCAGGCCAAATCTAGTGGGCTATGGCTGACCAAGTTTGCAAATGACTGCAAGCTGGGTGCTGTCATCAATTCCCCTAGTGATGTGGACATCCTCCAAGAGGGTCTCACCCAAACAAATGACCGGTGCCAGAAACATGGTCACAAGCTGAATGCCAAAAAATGCATCATCATCCCTTTTGGGGAGAATGACATCTCCACAAATTATCACATTGATAATAAGGCACTAAGGATGCAATCATTAGTGACTTTTGACCACCATATTGCCTCCATTGTACGGAAAGCTTTCTACATGGCCCACTTCATTAGTATGAGTATCTCATCCAGGTACAAGGTGGTCATAACATCCCTGTATTCTTCCCTTATAAGACCAATTATTGAATACAATGCCCCTTTCGGCATGTACCTGGCAAAGCACATGCAGCAGCTGGAGAGACCCGGAGAGTCCAGGGCCTCAAACATCTACCTTACACAGATAGGCTAAAAGCCCTGTCCCTCTACTCAGTCTCCTACAGATTCCTCAGAGGTGACCTCTGTCTGGCATACAAATCAATCTCACACCCCGCCCTGATGGGACTGCTGCATATCCGCAAGTCAAGCTCCACTCGAGTAACCCACACGGGAGACCTCAACCTGGTCTCTGACATCAATAGGACTTGTTGGAGGGATAGATTTGTGTCGCAGAGACTCCCCCCTTTTGTGGAATAGACTCCCTCTCCATGTAAAGCAGAGTACCTCATTAAACCTTTTTTAAGCGCAACCTGGATAACTTGATGGGGAACAGAAAATATAACCCGGGGATTCCACCTATGTCCCTGCTGAACAAGGGCTCTGGGTGCTGACTTGTTGGAACATGGGCTAAATTCTTGACTAAGCTTGTAAGGGCCTCAGGACCAATAGCCTAGGAACTTCCTATGATCCTATGAACCTAATTTGTGTTCTGTTATTTTCAGTGGAAGTTTTTGTAATGAAGTGCTAGAGCTGGCTAATTGGAGAATTACTAGTAAAAGACTTCACTTGTTTTATCATTGAAAGATCTAGTTGTAATGGACTCTGTGTTGTTTGCTTCTTGTATTGCCTGAGAAATACTTCTCTTCAGAGGTAGACTTTTGCTTCTGAATAGTTGATTTATTGGGGGGAGTTAAAGATTGTCAGCCCTGGAATGTATTGGGCATCAAAGTGAAATGAATTGAGCACCTAAAGGAGTACTTCCACTGAAGAAGCTACCAAACTAAAATGTGTACTGGTCCACAAGAATATTACTTGTTTTATTTTACATGTCACTGTCCTTTTGATTCATTTAGTCAAATTCATCCTGTCTTCTATTGCATTCAAGAAAATTCACTATTTTTATGAGAAATATTGTATATCTGTAGCTTGAAATATAATAATTTCAGTATAAAATGAAAATAAAATGAAGACTCTCCTACTTCAGTTTTGAAAGCGTTGACATTTTTCCAAACTATATAACTAAAAACAATCATTCAAAATGGTGCCATTTATCATACCACTGTTAAAAACCTTAGGCCTTGATTTTGCCAGCCATCTGTATAAAGAAGTGCACAGCCAGCATAAAGATGTTCATTTTTCCTCATTAGATGGACTCTATTATTTTAAAGCTGGCTGACAGTGCAATTCCTTGTCCCGTCACTGTGCTTGTAAAATAAATTATACCTGAAAAGAAACTGCTAGCCATTTGTGCATACTCCAACATTATCCATGTGCACATTGAATGCTAGCCATTTGGGCATGCTCCAGCATTATGCAAGTGCACATTGAAAGTAATCCCTGCATTGGTTGCCAACCCATCACCAATAAGCTCTTTGACAAACATACCTATTTAAAAAGGTCATGCATAAGTAATACAACATATGTGAAAAATATACAACTTAACACTTAGCAAGGCTTCAGAAATCTGCATAAATAGAACTGGGGAATGTGTGTTCTTTGAGCTAAACAATAGCAATAAAAAGTATCATGGTCAGATCTCTGATCATAACTAACTATTCTGTGTGTAACATGGATGTTAAGTAATTCACTCTGAGAGCAAAACTGCAGAGGAGAATCTTGACATCCATGTCAAGAACATATAAAATGGTTATGACTGCAGAGTTCCTATCATCATTATCTGCAGGCATGGAGCTTTATCTGATTTATGTACTACCAGTTACAGAGAAAATAAAAACATGTAGGACCCCAAACTGTTTACCAGCTTTTAAAACCATTGAAAGCTGGTAATATACACAATATTGTCAAAAGGACAGCAGCAGAAGTGAAGCATCCCTCTGAAGAGTAAACAGCTTTAAAAGCTGTTAAACACTTCATTTTCCCAGACATGTTCTTTATGTCTGTCAGGGTGAAGCATCCAATAGCTTTTAAGGCTATTTTACTTTCTGCCACACTTTTATGCTGACTGGGGCTGTCCACTTGTAATTCCTAGCACAAGACCCAATCATAACAGTGCTTAGGGGTTTGAAACTCAGTTGTGCTTAACACGCTTACCTTTTTTTTCCTCTTTTTTGAAGCCTAATCACAGCCTTCTCTGCTCTGCAGAAGTGCTGTTGCTGTTGTTACTAATCATTTGACACAATCAATCGCAGGTCCTTATATGCTGATTTACGTTGGCGTGGTTTGCAACCGTGGGTAAATCCAGCATCCATTATTTAAAAAGAAATAATTACTTTTCTTAAATAATGGCATTGTATT